>NW_011500785.1:21397-37385 GCF_000495115.2 Populus euphratica | reverse complement strand
TAAACAATATAATAACAAATGTCAAGGTTAGAGGTTCCATTAATGGTATGTCAAACAAGTATAGTATAAACTCTTATTATTCAATTGGAAATCACACACAAAGGAGGTTCCAATCAGATTATAGATTGTTAACATGATTACATTAGTCATCTTATTCAATTAATGCTAATACTTGTAAATCTCGTCAAGCATTCATGATTACAACTTATGTTAACAACAAATCAAGTTCCTTTCATAGCTCAGGTGTCGGTTATACCATACATTATGGGCTATGAAAGTGCCAAGCATTTGTTGTACCAAGTGTTATACAACATAAATCAAGATTAATCATTTAACAAGCAAAGTATTAAAGAGTGAACAAGATAACAAATACAAAACATGTTAGTATCAAACATTAGTTATTTAACAAGCAAAGTATTAAAGAGTGAACAAGATAACAAATACAAAAATGTTACTATCAAACATTAAAGTTCATATTAAGTTTACACTATACTTATTCTTACACCATTAGTGTAACCTTTTCACCTTGATATAATAAACTTAGTTAGACATAATGAAAGAAAGAAAAATAAATAAACAAAAGAAGAACATGAATACTGACCATGAAAGTTGTAGGAAATTGTCTCAGTTTTCTTGTGTAAAACATTCAGCTCATTTGGACTTCTAGAACTCCAGATATGGCCAAAATACTGAATAGTGCTCGGGCTGGAGGACAAATTCGGGCTTCTTTGTTGTTGCTACAATTTGGACTTGAAAATGGCCTTTTTAGATCTTGGGCTCCATATGAAAGTTGTAGGCCTATGTCTTACCTTTCCATCCATATAAAGTAGACCTAGATCTAAGATCTATAGCTCCAGATATGACCCAATTACCGAACAGTGTGCCGGTTTGGATTGCACCGACATCTCTTTTCTAAGTTTGGCCATCTCTTTATCCTTTCAATTTCAGTTCTTAAATTCATCAATCAATCCTTTCATTTATGTGATAGGCCTGCATTTAAAATGAACGTTTACCAGAAATTAAAGGTATTTTATATTATTAGATATATTATTATAAAACATGCTTTAGTTAAGGAGTTATTGATACTTTAAGTGCAAAATGATGATATAAAACCTTGATAAAAATGCGTCTTTAAGTACTAATCACACCCCCCAACCAGCTTATTACTAGTCCCTAGTAATCAAAGCGTTAAAATAGAAAAACAATTTGCAAATTCCACAAAGCAAGGTATTCATCATTTAACTTCCATTTATCTATCCAGATAAACAAACTCTCATTTATATATATATCTGCTCAATACCTCTTAACAAGATATTAATAAACCTTTCTTTTGTGCTCAATGTATCAACACATAATTATAGGGCTTTTCTTGGAAGAAAACAAAATTTTTGTTCTAATGTTTAAGGTTAACTTCCTTGGGTTGGGATTATTATTTTTGTCTTTTTTTTAAAATCTATATACATATAATTTAAAAACATCATGCATCTTTAACCCATGTAACGAGCTTTCAGCTAATGACTCCCAGACCAGTTGGTCTTAGGGCATTAGGTGTTAAGACACCCCTACGAGCTTAGTAACTCGGGTCGCAGATACTGATATGTAGATAGTGCAATGTTTGATTTCCTTAAGCTTTTCTCCTCAACCCATGTAATAAGCGTTGGGCCAATAGCTCCCAAGTTAGTTGACTTTAGGGTATTAGGTGTTAAAACACCCCTTCGGGCTTAATTGCTTAGATTAGGGAGGCTACGAAACCAAACTTATCTACATTTTTATTATTATCATTTTTTTTCTTTTTTTTATTATTTTTTTTCTTTTTTTTAATTATATACAATCCATTTCCCTTAGTTGTTACCTTTAACAAAAGAACATAAATAATGTAATAATGCAATATGCAACCCACAATCATATGTTAAAGTGTGTGTGTGTGTGTAAATTAAGGTTTAAGAATACATGTTAAATAAGTATATGAGCAGAGTTAAGTGATAACAATGCGAGAGTTTGTAAACCTGAATATTTCAAGAAGTATTATAATAGACCTTGTTAAGAATGGTTACCAAGATGCGTCTCAAGAGTCACTTTAACAAAAGAGCTCCTTTACTCTGTCATCCTAGTAACAACAATTACGCACATGCTTTATGAAATGAAAAATAATTTTTTTTTTATCAACTACTACCCTCTCCCCCCAACCAAAACGAGACATTGTCCTCAATGTTCTAAGGTAGAAAGATAGAGTATAGAAGATATCACCTAAAATAACAAACACTGACAAACTTGAAACACACTTAAACAAATATAAGAAACAACAAAAAAATAATATTATGCTATTTATAAAATCAAAAGACATAAATTTTTACAAGCTAAGACTCAAATCGTAGTTGTGATTGTGGCTCACATCTTCCCTTGGTTTTATGTCCAAGAACGGCTTAAACGCCCTCTATGGGTCGGGGATAGGCTTCCCATCCAGTTTTCTTAAAAACTGGCAAACAGGGTCATTTTTTAGTCAGATTCCCAAGACTATGCCAAGCATGTTCTTTATGAAAATGGTTCATAATTCATGAATTGCACGATGCTTATCTCGACTATGATGAGACTTAAGAGTCAACAAAAGATTATCTAAAGACTCTTTGTGTTTTGAAATAAATCCCACCTTTTGACAATTTTCATAGTTTTTGCGGAATGCGTGCGACTCCTTGAATATGGTGGGCCAATAAAATCCATTTTGTAAGATTTCTAGAATCCTCTTTTTTGACGAGAAATGATCCCCACATGCCTTAGATTGACAAAATTTAATGAAATTACTTACCTCATTGTCGAGAATGCATTTTTGAAATATTTGATCAGGACAATAATTGAATAAGTAGGGGTCATCCCAATAAAAAATTTGCACATTGCTCAAAAATTTTCTTTTGTCTTAGATACTCCAATGAGCTGGAAAAAATCCTGAAGCAAGAAAATAGATATTTTTAGCAAACCAAGGTATTAAACTAAGAGAAAGTAGAGATTCATCAGGAAAGTAATCATCGATTGGTGTGATGTCGGGTGTTGAATCTGTTGTCACTTTTGATAAAAGATCCGCATCAACCTTTTCAATGCCTTTTTCATCCTTGATTTCTTCTTGATTGGTCATGGCATGAGAAAATGGAAGTGTTGGAGGAGAATCAGTCTTTTCTTTGCAATGTGTTGACTGATTTGACTCATCATCTTTAAAATCTTACCCTTAGAGATTAACTCATCATCTTTCTCATAGGGTTCAAGAATTGGTTTGTGAATAACCTTACCATTATGAAGAGTGGTGACTGATTTGACTTGATCCATGTGTTGACTTCTAAGACTACTTGCATTTGCATTGTATTGCCCCTTGGGATTTTGCTGTGGTTGAGATGGAAACTTACCTTGCTCTTGAAAACTGAGAGCAGATGTGAATTTTGCAAGAGTATCTTTAAAATCTCTTATGCTTTGAGCAAGTTGAGTGTTGATTGTCTCTTGCTTTTCAATGAATGCATACAAAGTTTCCTCAAAATTACTTTTAAGAGGTAGAGCATAAGAAGGTGCATATCCATAAGATGTAATCTGGTCATCTGGTCTACTTGGATTAGATGTAATCTGTTGCGAGGTAGGAATTTCTGGACAATCAAGACGCCACAGAATTGCTTTTATGCATGGAGAAAGATTCTAAAGCTCAGATCCTTAGCATGGCCAAAGATGAAGTACATCATAGGGGATGGCAGAACAACTTCTCTATGGTTTGACAATTGGCATCCTCACAGCCCGCTCGCAGATTCTTACGGCGATAGATTCATCTATGATTCAGGTATGGAAAAGAACGCGAAGGTGAATATGCTGATTCATAACTCAGAATGGAAAATTCCTACCACTCACGCTATTGGCTGGCACCCCATTGTAGAAGTTATTCCTTCCAATTCTAAACCAATGATAGGGCAAAATGATGAGATTGTTTGGCTGGATTCACCAAATCACAGATTCTCGATCAAAATAGCTTGGGAACAACTAAGATTTCATCATACGATGGTCGAATGGCATGACATTGTGTGGTTCAAGAATGCTGTTCCAAGACATTCGTTTCTTCTTTGGGTGGCTGTCCAACAGAAACTCACAACTCAAGATAGACTTCATCGATTTGGTATGCATGGTCCCAATAGATGCTCACTCTGTCTCCGCAACAACGAAAACCACTTGTTCTTTGAATGCTCCTATACTAAAGCGATCTGGTGGGATGTTTGTGACAGATGCAACATTCCAAGAATGACAAAAGGATGGGATGAATGGATTCGATGGGCCACTATCACTTGGCATGGCAAAAGTTTCGTCAATTTTTCTCGTAAACTCAGTTTTGCAGCTATAGTGTATCATATCTGGCAAGAAAGGAATGCAAGGACCTTTGCTGGAATATCTAGAACTCAGAATTTGGTCTTTCATCAAATTGAATGTATCATCCGTGATAAGCTGGATTTGATGAGGAACGTTCTACCAACAAATGAAAATAAAAGAATCCAATGAGCCTGGAGGGTTAATAACATAGATTCTTCATTTGATATTTAGCTGGTTGTATTGGTTTCCCTAACGAATCAAGTTAGGTCTTGAGTTTTCAGTTCGGTGGCTAGCATGTAGCCATCTATTGTTTTACGTTTCTGTTCTCATTGTAAATCTGGGGTATGCCCTTTATAATCTTTGTATCGTTTTCCTTTAATATATACGTCAACTTACCAAAAAAAAAAAGGTGCATATCCATAAGAATTTTAGAAATTATGGTGTGCTTGAACTGTGGTTGTGAAGTTTGTGCATTGTTGTTCTCACTCTTCCAACTGAAATTTGGGTGATTTCTCCAATCAGGGTTGTATGTTTGGGAGTATGGGTTGTAGTTGGCCCTTTGGAAACTATTTAAAGCATGAGCTTGTTCATGGAGACATTCCTTAAAAGAAGACAAGGTTGGACAATCGTTGGTTGAGTGTTCATTTTTTTCATAGATTTAAAACATAATGTTTTCAACAGATTTCAATTGACCACTCTTTTTCAATTCTAGTGCCTCGACTTTCCTAGCTAAAGATGCAAACTTAGCTTGAAGGTCATGATCTTCCCTAAGGTTGTACATACCTCCACTAGATGTATGAGGTTGAGTTTTACTCGGTGCCTCATAAGTACCCGCAGTGTCCCAATTTTGAGCATTTTCAGCTAACAAGTCTAAGTACTCCATTGCTTCATCAGGGTCTTTATCTTTAAAAGTTCCATTGCACATCAATTCAACCATTTGCCTATCTTTAGGTGTTAACCCTTCATAGAAATGTGAAACCAATCTCCATGTTTCAAAACCATGATGAGGGCAAGTACTAAGCAAGTCTCGATACCTATCCCAACATTGGTAACATGTTTCTCCTGGTTTTTGAGTGAAAGTGGTGATTTGTCTTTTGAAAGAGTTTGTTTGATGAGATGGGAAAAACTTCTTTAAAAACTGTTGTTGCATTTCATCCTAAGCACGAATTGATCCTGGTCTTGAATTTTGTAGCCATGTTTTAGCTTTATCTTTTAATGAAAAAGGAAAAAGCTTTAATTTGATGGTATCTTTTAATGAAAAAGGAAAAAGCTTTAATCTGATGGTGTTAATCCTACAATTTAAATTATTATATGTGTTGCAGACCTCCTCGAATTCCCTTAAATGCAAGTATGGATTTTCCAATTCTAAGCCATGAAAAGAAGGTAAAAGTTGAATAATACCTGGTTTAAAATTAAAATGAGATGCATCAGGAGGAAAGACAATGCATGATGGTGCACTTGTTCTTGTGGGATTCATGTGGTCTCTAAGTGTTCTAGCACGGTTATTCTCATTATTCTCATTATGAAGTGATTGATTATCTTCTTCGGCCATGTTTTCTGAAAATGATGAGGATACCCTACAAAGTCTACCACTTAATGTACGTGACCACACCCTTATGCACATGTAGGAATAGAATAAAAAGAAGAAGAAAAGAAAAGAAGAAGAAACAAGAGAAAAGAAACAAAGTTATATACAAGAAAAGTGAAAAAAGAAAATAAAATAACTACTATAATTTATACAAGAAGTTACCTCCCCGGCAACGGCGCCAAAAACTTGACACGACGAAAAGATTGATGTCTTCTCCCAAGTGTAGGAGTGTCGAAGTAATAAATAACCCGGCAAGACCGGGGTCGAACCATAGGGAGGTTAATTGTACAAATTATAAACGACAATAGTACAACAACAATAATAATAATAACAACAACAATAATAATAATAGTAATAACAATAATAACAACAATGACAATAACAATAATTCCGAATTTTGGCCTATAAAAGGAGGCATTTGCCATGCATTTAGGCATCTTGGTTTCTAGATCAAGATCATGCTCTTCCTTTCTCTCTTTGTATTTTTTGTAATGTTTATGCTTTGCTTTCATTAATATCAAGTTTATGCCTTTCATTTCCTTTCATTTACTTAGCTAACTTTTATCTTATTTATGTTCTTATTTTGTTTATTTATTTTTCTTTCTTTTATTATGTCTAGCTAAGTTTATTATGTCAAGGTGAAAAGGTTACACTAATGGTGTAAGAATAAGTATAGTGTAAACTCAATATGGATTTTAATGTTTGATACTAACATGTTTTGTATTTGTTATCTTGTTCACTCTTTAATACTTTGCTTGTTAAATGATTAGTCTTTAGTTATGTTGTATAACACTTGGTACAACAAATGCTGGTCACTTTCATAGCCTATACTGTATGGTATAACCGACACCTGAGCTATGAAAGAAACTTGATTTGTTGTTAACATAAGTTATAATCATGAAAGCTTGACGAGATTTACAAGTATTCGCATTAATCGAATAAGATGACTAATGTAATCATGTTAACAATATATAATCTGATTGGAACCTCCTGTGTGTGTGGTTTCCAATTGAATAATAAGAGTTTATACTATACTTGTTTGACATACCATTAGTGGATCCTCTAACCTTGACATTTGTTATTATTATTGTTTAATGCGTACATTAATTTTCCATCTCCAAGTTCTCATCATCATCTTCTTCTTCTCTTTCTTTATTATTATTATTATTATTATTATTATTATTACTACTACTACTACTACTACTAGTATTATTATTATTATTATTATTATTATTGTTATTATTATTATTGTTATTACTATTATTATTGTTGTTGTTATTATTATTATTGTTGTTGTACTAAAAAAGAAACACCAAAATAATGTGAGAAAAAAAAATCAATCTTTATACACAGGATCACCCAATTCAATAGAGTCATTTTCAACTGAAAAATTGTCAAAGTAAACTTTCAAACAATGTCCATTTACCTTAAAGACATTGTCATTCATTGAATTCTCAATATCAAAGGTCCCATAAGGATACACATATTTCTTAATAAATGGACTGCCCCATTTTGATCTTAGCTCTTTAGGGAATAAATGGAGTTGAGAATTATAAAACAAAACTTTTTGACCAATATCAACTTTTTGATAATTTTCACAAGTTTTGCAAGATACATGCGTGTCCTTGAACGTGGTGGGCCAATAAAATCCATTTTGAAAGATTTTTGCAGTTATCTTTTTTTATGAGAAATAACTTCCACATGCTTTAAAATGACAAAGTTGAATGACACTAGTTACCTCATTGTCAGAAATGCATCTTTGAAATATTTGATCAGGACAATATTTGAATAAATATGGGTCAACCCAATAAAAGTTCTTCACTTCATTCAAGAACTTTTTTTAATCCTGGGTACTTGAATGAGCTGACAATTGTCCTGAAATAAGAAAATTGATAATATTAGCAAACAAGGTATTGTAGAAACAGAAAGTAAAGATTCATCTGGAAAGTAGTCATCGATTGGTGTGATATCAGTTTTCGAATTTGTTGTCAATGTTGACAAATAATTTGCGACAACATTTTCGGTGCCTTTCTTATCTTTGATTGTGATATCAAATTCTTTAAGTAACAAAATCCACTACACCAATCTAGCCTTAGAATCTTTCTAAGAAAGAAGATATTTCAATGCTGCATGATCACTAAAAACAACAACAGGCGAGCTAACGTGAAAATACTACTGCAACTAATTCTTTTTTAGTGGTGGTGTAATTCATTTGAGCACTATTTAAAGTTTTACTTGCATAGTAAATCACATAAGGTTTCTTATCTTTTCTTTATCCCAAAATAGCACCTATGGCATAATCACTAGCATCACATATTATTTCGAAAGGTAATGACCAATCAGGATGTTGAATGACAGGAGCACAAGTAAGCAAGTTTTTAAGTTCAACAAAGGCTTCTTCACAATGTTCAGTCCATTCAAAAATATTATCCTTTGTTAAAAGGTTACTTAAGGGCTTAGATATTACACTAAAATCTTTGATCAACCTTCTATAAAAACCAGCATGTCCTAAGAATGATTGATTAGTACTTAAAAGTGCATTTTTATCAAGGTTTTATATCATCATTTTGCGCTAGAAGTATTAATAACTCAACTAAAGAAGCCCGAATCTGTCCTCCAGCCCGAGCACTATTTAGTGTTTGGCCCATATCTGAAGTTATAGAAGTCCAAATGATCTAAATTGTTTACGCAAGAAAGCTGAGACAATTGTCTACAACTTTCATGTTTTCACGTGGCTCCAATTTTAATGTTATCAATGATGTTTTGGGCAGACAAGAGAAGATAACGGTTGTCACCAAGTCAAGAGTTGGTCACCCACTCATCAATTAGTTATCAAATCAATAGTTCCCAATTTTGGCCTATAAAAGGAGGCATTTGCCATGCATTTAGGCATCTTGGTTTCCAGATCAAGATCATGCTCTTACTTTCTCTCTTTGTATTTTTTGTATTGCGTATGCTTTGCTTTCATTAATATCAAGTTTATGCCTTTTATTTCCTTTCCTTTACTTAGTTAACTTTTATCTTGTTTATGTTCTTGTTTTGTTTATTTATTTTTCTTTCTTTCATTATGTCTAGCTAAGTTTATTATGTCAAGGTGAAAAGGTTACACTAATGGTGTAAGAATAAGTATAGTGTAAACTCAATATGGACTTTAATGTTTGATACTAACACGTTTTGTATGTGTTATCTTCTTCACTCTTTAATACTTTGCTTGTTAAATGACTAATCTTGATTTATGTTGTATAACACTTGATACAACAAATGCTTGGCACTTTCATAGTTCATACTGTATGGTATAACCGACTAATGTAATCATGTTAACAATCTATAATTTAATTGGAACCTCTTTGTGTGTGGTTTCTAATTGACTAATAAGAGTTTATACTATACTTGTTTGACATACCATTAGTGGATCCTCTAACCTTGACATTTATTGTTATCGTTGTTAAATCTTTACGCTATTATTCCATCTCAAAGTTCTCATCATCATCTTCTTCTTCTTCTTTTTCTTTATTATTATTATTATTATTATTAGTATTATTGTTGTTGTTGTTGTTGTTACTATTATCATTGTTGTTGTTGTTATTGTTGTTGTTCTTGTATTATTGTTATTTATAATTTGTACAATTAACCTCCTTGTGGTTCGACCCCGGTCTTGCCGGGTTGTTTATTACTTCGACACTCCTACACTTGGGAGAAGACATTAATCTTTTCATCGTGTCAATGATCTAACATCTTTAATAGATTTTAGTGTTGGCAAGTTAGCAATTAACTCGATTTTAGATTTGTCAACCTCAATTCCTTTTGATGAAACAATGTGACCAAGTATAATGTCGTTTGTTACCATAAAGTGACATTTGTCGTAATTCAGTACAAGATTCTTCTCTTTACACCTATTCTAAACCTTTTCTAAGTTAGTCAAACAATCATCAAATAAATCACCAAAAATAGAAAAATCATCCATAAAAATCTCAAGAAAATGTTCAACCATATCACTAAATATACTTAGCATGCATCTTTGAAACGTGGCCGGTGCATTACATAATCCAAAAGGAATCCTTCAATATGCAAAAGTACCAAATGGACATGTGAAAGTAGTCTTCTCTTGATCTTCCAATGCAATTTGAATTTGGTTGTATCCTAAATAACCATCTAGGAAACAATAAAATTCATGACCTGCAACTTTTTCTAGGATTTGATCCATGAAAGGTAAAGGGAAATGATCTTTTCTAGTCATTGAATTAAGTTTCCTATAGTCAATGCACATGCGCCAACCAGTAGCAGTCCTAGTGGGAATTAATTCATTGTTCTCATTTGTTATCACAGTGACTCCAGACTTCTTGGGTAGGACTTACCCATTTGTTGTCAGAAATAGGATAAATGATTCTATTATCTAGAAGCTTAATAACTTCATTTTTCACTACTTTTATATTAGAATTGAGCCTTCCTTGCATTTCCCTAGAGGGTTTAACATTTTCCTCCAAATAAATTTTGTGTACAAATCAAAGGACTAATTCCTTTTTATGTTAGCTATGGTCCATCCTAATGCTTTTTTGTGAATTTTTAGAGTTTGTAATAACTTACCTTCTTGATGTGCATTAAGTTTGGAAGAGATTATTACCGGAAAAGTTTCATTTTCTCCCAAAAATAAGTATTTGAGATTGAATGGCAACAACTTCAAATCAGGTTTGGGTGGTTGAACGCTTGAAGGTATAGATTTAATTGATCGTGGTGGCAATTCCTCAATTTGTTGTCTCCAATTACTTGCCTTTGATTCTTCCTGAAAATAAATCATTTGCAAATCATCAAATTTATCAATCTCAATTTCACTGGAAGTGGTTTGAAATTGATCTTGAATTAATTTTTCAGTAAAGTCCACTTCTTGTAAATCATTATCATCTCCAGGTTGCTTACAAATGTTGAAAATATTCATCTCCAATGTCATGTTTCCAAACGAAGGCTTCATTAGTCCATTCCTATAATTAATCAATGCATTAGAAGTTGCAAGAAACGGACGTCCTAAAATAACAGGAAATGAATTACATACTTTAACAGGTTGTGTGTCTAAGACAATAAAATCCACAAGATAAATGAATTTATCAATTTGTACTAACACATCTTCAATTATTCCTCTAGGCACTTTTACAGATCTATCAGTAAGTAAAAGAGTTACAGAAGTTGGTTTTAAGTCACCTAGATTGAGACTTTGAAAAATTGAATATGGAAGTAAATTCACACTGGCTCCAAGATCAAGTAAGACATTTTCAATTTTATGTTCTCCAATAAAGCAAGAAATTGTAGGACAACCAGGGTCTTTATATTTTGGATGGAGAAATGAGGGCTCTTTAGTAACTCAAACATTTCAACCTCCACCCCAACTATTTCATGCTCCCACACATAACACATATCAACCATCTTATAAGAGATCCCTAGAGGATACTCTTCAACAATTTATGCAAACACAAGGAGGAATTAATAACCAAGCTTACAAATTTCAAGACTAGACCAATAGGACCTTAGATGACATTTGAAGTCAACTAACTAAGTTGACTCAATCACTAAGCATTCAAGAGAAGGGAAAAATCCCAGCTCAACCAATGCCCAATCCTAGAGGTTACGTACACATGAGTGAATCCTTTCCTAGTGAACCTTCAAACCATGAACAAGTCCAAGCCATTACCACCCTTAAAAGTGGAAAGATTGTTGACAAAGGTATAGGTTTTGAGATTCCTAAAGGTATTGTAGAGGAGAAATCTAAGAAAAGTGAAGAGGGAATCAAAACACAAATGACAAATGAGAATTTGAGTGAAAAGAAAGGTGAGATAAATAAGAGAGAAATGAGTGAGAAAGGAGATGATTCAAGAAAAATTGGAGTTAAAGTGAGTGATTTAGAATTTGTTCCTAGAGCACCATTTCCATAAAGGTTAGGGAAACCTAAACAGGTTCTTATGAACTTAAAAATTTATGAATTGTTTAAACAAGTGAAAGTCAATATTCCACTCCTTGATGTAATTAAACAAGTCCCATCTTATGCAAAGTTTCTTAAGGATTTATGCGCAATCAAAAGGAGATTGAATGTGAAAGAAAGAGCCTTTCTAACTGAACATGCTAGTGTCATCATCCAGTTTAAGACCCTTCCCAAATACAAGGATGCTAGTTGTCCTACCATTTCATGCATTATTGGAAGTCATAAGATAGATCAAGCTTTGTTGGATTTAAGAGCAAGTGTGAATTTAATACCCTACACTATTTACGAACAATTAGGTTTATGAGAAATCAAGCCTACTCGAAACACCCTTCAATTAGTTGATGGGTCAATCAAGATTTCCAGGGGTATTGTAGAGGATGTGTTGGTCCAAGTAGATAAATTCTACTTTCCTGTTGATTTTGTAGTGTCAGACACCACACCTATTCAAGGATCTAATGCTCCCATCCCAGTCATCTTAGGGAGACCTTTCATAGCTACATCCAATGCCTTAATTAACTATAGGAATAAGGTGATGAAATTGTCTTTTCAGAATATGACTATGGAGATAAACATATTCAATGTTTCCAAACAAATTGGTGAACATGAGGACATTAGAGAGGTAGATTTAATCCAAGCAATTTGCCAAGAACACTTTAAGAGAGAGTGGATAAAGGATCCATTGAAGAGAACTTTAATTCACGATGAAAGATTTTATTCTTTGGAATGTGATGATGAGGAAGTAAGAGAGCTCAAGACTTATCTATATCTAATGCCTATTATGTTAATAAGTTAATGGACCCCATCGTTTGAGCCTTTGATTTTAGCCTAAGTGAAAGTTGATGCATCTTTTATCCAACCTTATAAACTAGAAAGGAAGCCTTTACCAAGTGATCTTAAGTATACATTTCTAGGGGAAGATGAATCATATCCTATTGTGATCTCATCAAAACTTAGCATAGAGCAGGAACAAAAACTTTTGAGAGTGGTGAGAAAACACAAGAAAGCAATTGGGTGGACAATTACTAACTTGAAAGGAATTAGCCCTCTTTTATGTACACATAGAATCTATCTTGAAAAAGAGGCTAAATCTGTGAGGCAAATGCAAAAACGATTGAACCCAAACATGAAGGAAGTAGTGAGAGGTGAAGTGCTTAAGCTACTTGATGCAAGTATCATCTATCCTATTGCAAACTCAAAATGGGTTAATCCAACTCAAGTTGTCCCTAAAAAGTCTAGAGTCACGGTAGTGAAGAATGAAAATAATGAGCTAGTCCCAACAAGAATCCAAACTGGATGGCGTGTGTGCATTGATTATCGTAAGTTGAACATGGTGACTAGGAAGGACCATTTTCCACTTCCATTTTTAGACCAGGTGCTTGAAAAAGTAGCTAGAAGAGCTTTCTATTGTTTTCTTGATCGATACTCCTGTTACAACCAAATTGAGATTTCCCTAGAAGATCAAGAAAAAACCACTTTCACTTATCCTTTTGGTACTTATGCTTATAGAAGAATGCCCTTTAGCTTGTGTAATGCACTAGCCACTTTTCAAAGGTGTATGATGAGTATCTTTAGTGACATGGTGGAAATTTTTTTGGAAGTTTTCATGGTTGATTTTTCAGTTTATGGGGATTCTTATGAGTTGTGTCTAATGCATTTAGAAAAAGTTCTTAAAAGATGTGAAGAGAGCAATCTTGTACTCAATTGGGAGAAGTGTCATTTTATGGTGACACGTGGAATTATCTTAGGTCTCATTGTCTCACAAAAGGGATAGAGGTAGATAAGTCAAAAGTGGAAATCATTCAAAAATTACCTACCCCTAGGACTGTGAAAGATGTGAGATCCTTTTTAGGACATGCTAGTTTTTATCGAAGATTCATTCATTATTTTAGTACTATTGCCAAACCATTGTGTAACCTGTTATCACAAGATGTCCAATTTGATTGGACATCAAAATGCCAAGAAGCTTTTGAAAAGCTTAAAGGGTTGTTGACCACTACACCAAACATGCAAGCTCCTGATTGGTCTTTACCATTTGAACTAATGTGTAATGCTAGTGATTTTGCGATAGGGGTTGTTTTAGGGCAAAGAAAAGATAAGAAGCCTCATGTCATTTATTATGCTAGCAAGACTTTAAATGATGCTCAATTGAATTACACTAAAACTAAAAAAGAACTCTTAGCCGTGGTTTTTGCATTAGACAAGTTTAGGTCTTATTTTGTTGGATCTTTTATTATTTTTTTCACTAATCATGCTGCATTGAAATACTTGCTCACAAAACAAAATGCCAAACCATATTTGATTCGATGGATCCTCCTACTCCAAAGGTTTAACATTGAAATTCAAGATAACAGGAGAGTAGAGAATAATGGTTGATCATTTGTCCCGTCTTTCAAATGATAAGACCATAATTGATGATTCTCCAATAAATGAACTCTTTGCTGATGAAAATTTATTTTGTGTAGGTACTGTCTCCTACATTGGTTCTCCATGGTATGCTGATTAGTACTTAAAAGTGCATTTTTATCAAGGTTTTATATCATCATTTTGCATTTGAAGTATCAATAACTCCTTAACTAAAGCATGTTTTATAATAACGTATCTAATAATATAAGATACCTTTAATTTATGATAAATATTCATTTTAAATGCAGGCCTATCATATAAATGAAAGGATTGATTGATGAATTTAAGAACTGAAATTGAAAGGATAAAAGATGGCCAAACTTAGAAAAGAGATGTCAGTGCAATCCAAACCGGAACACTGTTCGGTAATTGGGTCATATGTGGAGCTATATATCTTAGATTTTGGTCTACTTTATATGGATAGAAAGGTAAGACATAGAGTTACAACTTTCATATGGAGCCCAAGATCTAAAAAGGCCATTATCAAGTCCAAATTGTAGCAACAACAAAGAAGCCCGAATCTGTCTTCCAGCCCGAGCACTGTTCGGTATTTTGGCCATATCTGGAGTTCTAGAAGTCCAAATGAGCTGAAATGTTTACACAAGAAAGCTGAGACAATTGCCCACAACTTTCATGTTTGCAACTGGCTCCAATTTTGACGTTATCAATGACGTTTTGGGCAGACAAAAGAAGATAAGGATTGTCACCAAGTCAAAAGTTGGTCACCCACTTATCAATTAGTCATCAAATCAATAGTTCCCAATTTTGGCCTATAAAAGGAGGCATTTGCCATGCATTTAGGCATCTTGGTTTCCAGATCAAGATCATGCTCTTCCTTTCTCTCTTTGTATTTTTTATGCTTTGTTTTCATTAATATTAAGTTTATGCCTTTCATTTCCTTTCCTTTACTTAGTTAACTTTTATGTTCTTATTTTGTTTATCTATTTTGCTTTCTTTCATTATGTCTAGCTAAGTTAGTTATGTCAAGGTGAAAAGGTTACACTAATGGTGTAAGAATAAGTATAATGTAAACTTAATATGGACTTTAATGTTTGATACTAACATGTTTTATATTTGTTATCTTGTTCACTCTTTAATACTTTGCTTGTTAAATGACTAATCTTGATTTATGTTGTATAACACTTGGTACAACAAATGCTTGGCACTTTCATAGCCCATAATGTATGGTATAACCGACACCTGAGCTATGAAAGGAACTTGATTTATTGTTAACATAAGTTATAATCATGAATGCTTGACGAGATTTACAAGTATTAGCATTAATTGAATAAGATGACTAATGTAATCATGTTAACAATATATAATCTGATTGGAACCTCCTTTGTGTGTGGTTTCCAATTCAATAATAAGAGTTTATACTATACTTGTTTGATATACCATTAGTGGAACCTCTAACCTTGACATTTGTTATTATCATTGTTTAATCGTTACATTAATATTCCATCTCAAAGTTCTCATCTTCTTCTTCTTCTTCTCCTTCTTTTTCTTTATTATTATTATTATTATTATTATTATTATTATTATTATTAGTACTACTACTACTACTACTACTACTACTACTACTACTACTACTACTACTACTACTACTACTACTACTACTACTACTACTACTACTACTACTACTACTACTACTACTACTACTACTACTACTACTACTACTACTACTACTACTACTACTA
>NW_011500785.1:0-20305 GCF_000495115.2 Populus euphratica | reverse complement strand
AATTAAAAAACAAATCAAGTGGCTGGTTTTACCGCCTAAAAAAAAATTAAAAAACAAATCAAGTGGTTGGTTTTACCGCCTAAAAAAAATTTGACCTTAACGTTTTGGATATTGGACTATTAATTGTTGGATTTTGGTTGGTTCAACCATTTTTCTTTTATTTTCTATTCTTATTAGTTGCTAATATTTTTCTTGTTTATTTCATTTTATTTGGTTGATATTGTTTTTATTTATTGTCTAAAGTGCTTGGCCGGTATCACCGCCTTTTTATTCAAGCTTCTTATAATTATCTTTTAATGTTTATTGTTGTTAATAGTGCTTATTAGTTGGAGAGTGAATTTCTTAATTTGTTGTATTTTTATTTTTGAGCTATTACTTTTATTTGCATTTTTTTTCTTTCCTTTCCTTTCATATTCATATAATTGTTATATTATTATTATTATTATTATTATTTTATCATGGCTAATGTTGAAGATGTAGAGGGTGAAGGGAGTGTTCAAGGTAATGGACCTCCACAATTCAATGATCAACCTAATTTTCGAACTCTTAGAGAGTATCTTCACCCGGCTAGACAAAGTACACCTTCGTGTATTATCTTACCTCTTAACCAACAAGCTTTCAATTTGAAACCGGGCATGATTCAACTTCTTCCCACATTTCATGGTATGGATTCTGAAAATCCATACATACACATTAAAGACTTTGAAGAGGTATGTAATACTTTTATTGATAGAACATGCACCGAGGAAACCATTCGGCTTAAATTGTTCCCATTCTCTCTAAAGGATAAAGCCAAGCTTTGGCTAAACTCCTTGCGTCCTAGGTCTATAGGTACATGGAGAGAAATGCAAGCTGAATTTTTGAAAAAATACTTCCCCACTCATAGGACAGCAGCCTTACAACGTCAAATGATGAATTTTTCTTGTAGTCCAAATGAGTCATTTCACCAAGCTTGGGAAAGGTTCAAAGACTTGTTAAATGCATGCCCTCATCATGGTTTTGAGATGTGGAGGTTAGTGAGTTTCTTTTATGACTCTCTTACCGCAGATTTTAAAAAGCTAGTGTCAACCATGTGTAATGGTGAGTTTTATGACAAAGAACCAAGTGAGGCCTTTGATTTTTTTGATCAATTGGCTGAAAACACAAAGCAATGGGAGACTTCTCTCCCAGTTCATGTTGAGTCTAGAAACACCATTTCTCATTCAAGTGGGAAGTTTCAATTGAAAGAGACTGATGACCTCAATGCTAGATTAGCCTCATTGGCTAGGAAAGTAGAGTCTCTTGAGATTAAAAAAGTGCATGTCATAAGTGAACAACAAGAGGAAAGTTGTGTTGTTTGTGAGAGCAAAGGGCATAGGACAACTGAGTGTCCTACCATTCCAGCCTTCAAGGAAGTGCTATATGGCCAAACTTCTGATTCAAGTAATGTTAGAAAGCCATTTCCAAACCAAGTAGGCAATCCCTACTCTGAGACCTATAATCCTGGATGGAGGAACCACCCAAATTTTGGATGGAGAAATGAGGGCTCTTCAGTACCTCAAACATTTCAACCTCCACCCCAACCATTTCATGCTCCCACACATAACACATACCAACCACCTCATAAGAGATCCTTAGAGGATACTCTTCAACAATTCATGCAAACGCAAGGAGGAATCAACAACCAAGTTTACAAATTCCAAGACCAGACCAATAGGACCTTAGATGACATTCGAAGTCAACTAACTAAGTTGACTCAATCACTAAGCATTCAAGAGAAGGGAAAAATCCCAGCTCAACCAATGCCCAATCCTAGAGGTCAGGTACACATGAGTGAATCCTCACCTAGTGAACCTTCAAACCATGAACAAGTCCAAGCCATCACTACCCTTAGAAGTGGAAAGATTGTTGACAAAGGTGTAGGTTTTAGGATTCCTAAAGGTATTGTGGAGGAGAAATCTAGGGAAAGTGAAGAGGGAATCAAAACACAAGTGACAAATGAGAGTTTGAGTGACAAAGAAGGTGAGATAAATGAGAAAGAGATGAGTGAGAAAGGAGATGATTCAAGAAAAATTGGAGTCAAAATGAGTGATTTAGAATTTGTTCCTAGAGCACCATTTCCACAAAGGTTAGGGAAACCTAAACAAGATCTTATGAACTCAGAAATCTATGAATTGTTCAAACAAGTGAAAGTCAATATTCCACTCCTTGATGCAATTAAACAAGTTCCATCTTATGCAAAGTTTCTTAAGGATTTATGCACAGTCAAAAGGAGATTGAATGTGAAAGAAAGAGCCTTTCTAACTGAACATGCTAGTGCCATCATCCAGTTTAAGACCCCTCCCAAATACAAAGATCCTGGTTGTCCTACCATTTCATGCATTATTGGAAGTCATAAGATAGATCAAGCTTTGTTGGATTTAGGAGCAAGTGTGAATTTAATACCCTACACTGTTTACGAACAATTAGGTTTAGGAGAAATCAAGCCTACTCGAATCACCCTTCAATTAGCTGATAGGTCAATCAAGATTCCTAGGGGTATCGTTGAGGATGTGTTGGTCCAAGTAGATAAATTCTACTTTCCTGTTGATTTTGTAGTGTTAGACACCGCACCAATTCAAGGTTCTAATGCCCCCATCCCAGTCATCTTAGGGAGACCTTTCCTAGCTACATCCAATGCCTTAATTAACTGTAGGAATGGGGTGATGAAATTGTCTTTTGGGAATATGACTGTGGAGATGAACATATTCAATGTCTCCAAACAAATCGGGGAACATGAGGACATTAGAGAGGTAGATTTCATCCAAACAGTTTGTCAAGAACACTTTGAGAGAGTGTGGATCAAGGATCCATTGGAGAGAACTTTAATTCATGATGAAAGATTTTGTTCTTTGGAATGTGTTGATGAGGAAGTAAGAGAACTTGAGACTTATCTAGATCCAATGCCTATTATGTCAATAGGTCAATGGACCCCATCATTTGAGCCTTTGATTTCACCCCAAGTGAAAGTTGAGGAATCTCTTGTCCAGCCTGATAAACTAGAAAGGAAGCCTTTACCGAGTGATCTTAAGTATGCATTTCTAGGGGAAGATGAATCATATCCTATTGTGATCTCATCAAAACTTAGCATAGAGCAAGAACACAAACTTTTGAGAGTGGTGAGAAAACACAAGAAAGCAATTGGGTGGAAAATTACTGACTTGAAAGGAATTAGCCCTCTTTTATGTACACATAGAATCTATCTTGAAGAAGAGGCTAAATCTGTGAGGCAAATGCAAAGACGATTGAACCCAAACATGAAGGAAGTAGTGAGAGGTGAAGTGCTTAAGCTACTTGATGCAGGTATCATTTACCCTATTGCAAACTCAAAATGGGTTAGTCCAACCCAAGTTGTCCCTAAAAAATCTGGAGTCACGGTAGTGAAGAATGAAAATAATGAGCTGGTACCAACTAGAATCCAAACTGGATGGCGTATGTGCATTGATTATCGTAAATTGAACATGGTGACTAGGAAGGACCATTTTCCGCTTCCATTTTTAGACCAAGTGCTTGAAAGAGTAGCTGGAAGAGCTTTCTATTGTTTTCTGGATGGATACTCAGGTTACAACCAAATTGAGATTTCTTTAGAAGACCAAGAAAAAACCACTTTCACTTGTCCTTTTGGTACCTATGCTTATAGAAGAATGCCTTTTGGTTTGTGTAATGCACCAGCCACTTTTCAAAGGTGTATGATGAGTATCTTTAGTGACATGGTGGAAAATTTTTTGGAAGTTTTCATGGATGATTTTTCAGTTTATGGGGATTCTTATGAGTTGTGTCTAATGAATCTAGAAAAAGTTCTTGAAAGGTGTGAAGAGAGCAATCTTGTACTCAATTGGGAGAAGTGTCATTTTATGGTGACACATGGCATTGTTTTAGGTCACATTGTCTCTTCAAAAGGGATAGAGGTAGATAAGTCAAAAGTGGAAGTCATTCAAAAATTAACTACCCCTAAGACTGTGAAAGATGTGAGATCTTTTTTAGGACATGCTGGTTTTTATCGAAGATTCATTCATTCTTTTAGTACCATTGCCAAACCATTGTGTAACTTGTTGTCACAAGATGTCCCATTTGATTGGACATCAAAATGTCAAGAAGCTTTTGAAAAGCTTAAAGGGTTGTTGACAACTGCACCAATCATGCAAGCTCCTGATTGGTCTTTACCATTTGAACTGATGTGTGATGCTAGTGATTTTGCGATTGGGGCTATTTTAGGGCAAAGAAAAGACAAGAAACCTCATGTCATATATTATGCTAGCAAGACTTTGAATGATGCTCAATTGAATTACACTACAACTGAAAAAGAACTCTTAGCTGTGGTCTTTGCATTAGACAAGTTTAGGTCTTATTTGGTTGGATCTCTTGTTATTGTTTTCACTGATCATGCAGCATTGAAATATTTGCTCACAAAACAAGATGCCAAACCACGTTTGATTCGATGGATCCTCCTACTCCAAGAGTTTAACATTGAAATTCGAGATAAAAAGGGAGTAGAGAATGTAGTGGCTGATCATTTGTCTCGTCTTTCAAGCTATGAGACCATAATTGATGAATCTCCAATAAATGAACTCTTTGCTGATGAAAATTTATTTTGTGCAGGTACTGTCTCTTACATTGGTTCTCCATGGTATGCTGACATAGCAAATTACCTAGCCACAAGTCAGATTCCTTCTCATTGGTCTAAACTTGATAAACAAAAATTCTTGTGTAATGTGCGCACCGTTTTTTTGGATGACCCCTATCTATTTAAATATTGTCCTGACCAAATTGTTAGGCGGTGCATCCCTGATCAATAAATTCCAAATATCATTAATTTTTGTCATGCATTATAGCCTATGGTGGGCATTTCTCTTCCAAGAAAACCATTGACAAAATCTTGCAGCGTAGTTTTTATTGGCCCATCATGTTTAAAGATGTTCATGCCTTCTATGTTGCATGTGACCGATGCCAACAACTAGGTAACCTCACTAGGTGTAACATGATGCCCCTTAACCCCATTCTTGTTTTGGAAATATTTGATTATTAGGGGATTGATTTCATGGGACCTTTTCCAAGTTCATGTGGCTACCAATTCATCTTTGTAGCTGTTGATTATGTGTCTAAATGGGTGGAGGCCATTGCATCTCGAACTAATGACCATTGAGTTGCGGTCAAATTCTTGAAAGAAAATATTTTCTCTCATTTTGGTATGCCCCGGGCTATGATTAGTGATGGGGGAAAGCATTTTTGTAACAAGCCTGTTGGGATGTTGATGACAAAATATGTTGTAATTCACAAGGTCAGTACCCCCTATCACCCACAAACTAATGGCCAAGCTGAGTTGGCAAATAGAGAGATCAAGAACATTTTAGAGAAAACAGTCAACCTAAACCGTAAAGATTGGTCCTTACGACTAGTTGATGCTTTGTGGGCAATTCGTACTACTTACAAGACCTCTTTAGGAATGTCTCTTTATAGGCTAGTTTATGGAAAGCCTTGTTGATTGATACTTAAAAGTGTATTTTTTTCAAGGTTTTATATCATCATTTTGCACTTGATGTATCAATAACTCCTTAACTAAAGCATGTTTTACAATAATATATCTGATAATATAAGATACCTTTAATTTATGGTAAATATTCATTTTAAATGCAGGCCTATAACATAAATGAAATGATTGATTGATGAATTTAAGAACTGAAATTGAAAGGATAAAGAGATGGCCAAACTTAGAAAAGAGATGTCGGTGCAATCCAAACCGAAATACTGTTCGGTAATTGGGTCATATCTAGAGCTATAGATCTTAGATTTAGGTCTACTTTATATGGATGGAAAGGTAAGACATAGGTCTACAATTTTCATATGGAGCCCAAGATCTAAAAAGGCCATTTTCAAGTCCAAATTATTGCAACAACAAAGAAGCCCGAATCTGTCCTCTGGCTCGAGCACTGTTCAGTATTTTGGCCATATCTAGAGTTCTAGAAGTCTACATGAGCTGAATGTTTTACACAAGAAAGCTAAGACAATTTCCTATAACTTTCATGTTTTTGAGTGGCTCCAATATTGACGTTAGCAATGACGTTTTGGGTAGACAAGAGAAGATAAGGATTGTTACCAAGTCAAGAGTTGGCCTGGCTCCAGTTTTGACGTTATCAATGACGTTTTGGGCAGACAAGAGAAGATAAGGATTGTCACCAAGTCAAAAGTTGGCCACCCACTTATCAATTAGTCATCAAATCAATAGTTCCCAATTTTGGCCTATAAAAGGAGGCATTTGCCATGCATTTAGGCATCTTGGTTTTCAGATCAAGATCATGCTCTTCCTTTCTCTCTTTGTATTGTTTATGCTTTGCTTTCATTAATATTAAGTTTATGCCTTTCATTTCCTTTCATTTACTTAGTTAACTTTTATCTTATTTATGTTTTTAGTTTGTTTATTTATTTTTCTTTCTTTCATTATGTCTAGCTAAGTTAGTTATGTCAAGGTGAAAAGGTTACACTAATGGTGTAAGAATAAGTATAGTGTAAACTTAATATGGACTTTAATGTTTGATACTAACATGTTTTGTATTTGTTATCTTGTTCACTCTTTAATACTTTGCTTGTTAAATGACTAATCTTGATTTATGTTGTATAACACTTGGTACAACAAATGCTTGGCACTTTCATAGTTCATACTGTATGGTATAACCGACACTTGAGCTATAAAAGGAACTTGATTTGTTGTTAACATAAGTTATAATCATGAATGCTTGAAGAGATTTACAAGTATTAGCATTAATTGAATAAGATGACTAATATAATGATGTTAACAATCTATAATCTGATTGAAACCTCCTTTGTGTGTGGTTTCCAATTGAATAATAAGAGTTTATACTATACTTGTTTGACATACCATTAGTGGATCCTCTAACCTTGACATTTGTTATTATCATTGTTTAATCGTTACATTAATATTCCGTCTCAAAGTTTTCATCTTCTTCTTCTTCTTCTCCTTTTTTTTCTTTATTATTATTATTATTATTATTACTACTATTATTATTAGTATTACTACTACTACTACTACTACTACTACTATACTATTATTATTGTTATTATTGTTATTACTATTATTATTGTTGTTGTTGTTATTATTGTTGTTGTTTATTGTTATTTATAATTTGTACAATTAACCTCCCTGTAGTTCGACCCCCAGTCTTGCCGGGTTATTTATTACTTCAACACTCCTGCACTTGGGAGAAGACATCAATCTTTTAGTCGTGTCACTTGTCATCTCCCTATTGAGATTGAGCACCGTGCATATTGGGTCATCCGTCAATTCAATGACAATAAAAACAAGGTTGACAAAAATAAAAAGCTTCAATTGGATGAATTCTAAGATGAGAAATGATGCATTTAAAATGCAAAAATTTCAAAACATAAGATGAAAAATTTGCATGATAAATATATTCTTAGAAAATCCTTTCATGTTGGTCAAAAAGTTCTCTTGTATAATTTACGATTACATCTCTTTCGTGGAAAGTTGAGGACAAAATGGATTGGTCCATTTGTGATTAAATCCATCTCTGAGCATGGTGCCTTTGAGGTAGAAAATCCTAGGAATGGAAATGTTTTCAAAGTAAATGGTCATCGATTGAAACCTTATCTTGAAAACTTTGTGGTTGAAGTTGAGACATTGGATCTTGAAGATCCAATACCATTGTAGTATCACAAGTAATGAGTTTTTTTTCTTCTTTTTCTTTTTCTTTTATTTTTCCAACTCTTATATTTACTTGTTCATGCATTAGAGACAATGCATTATTCTAAGTTGGGGGGGGGGGGGGTGTGAGGTTCCTTATTTGCAAAAAAAAAAAATTGGTTTGATGTTTTCATTTAGTTGTGGTATGCAGGTAAAAAAAAAAAAAAGAGAAAAGAATCAAGTAAAAAGTCAACTCATGTCCAATTAAATCAGACATTTATCTTAAAAAAAAAGGGAGTAATAATTTTCTAATCTTTATTCTTTTCTTCTCTGTTTTTTTACATTGAGGATAATGTAAAACTTAATTCTAGATATTTAATTATGTTGAATGCTTGAGATGACTATGCTTGTTTGAAAAAAAAAATTGCACTTGTAGGTGAGTAAGACTTGTTTAGGATCAACATTACATTTTTGGATTCATTATTGTGTTAAACATTGCATGCTTTAATTTGGGATATATAATATCTTATAAAGCAAGATATAGCATACTTTTGGTTCTCTTTAAGATTATTAAAGTACATCTTTCCTTGTAAAAGTTGTGTGAGTTGTGTAATTATGCATAAAAGATAAATGTGATGCTTTACTTGTGATCATCCCTTTTGATCTAGTCCTAAACAAGGTTTAAGTAAATAGAGTAATAATTATTAGACACAGACAATTAAATAAATAAATGTGTACAAATTTCTATCTACTTCAATGTTTTGAGTTGCTCAGTAACTAGGGATATTCATCACAAATCTTTATCTTTACGTCAAAAGACAGCTTGAAATATGAGTATTGATTAGTACTTAAAAGTGCATTTTTATCATGGTTTTATATCATCATTTTGCACTTGAAGTATCAATAATTTGTTAACTAAAACATGTTTATAATAATATATCTAATAATATAAGATACCTTTAATTTATGGTAAATGTTCATTTTAAATGCAGGCCTATCATATAAATGAAAGTATTGATTGATGACTTTAAGAACTTAAATTGCAAGGGCAAAGAGATGACCAAAATTAGAAAAGAGATGTCGGTGCAATCCAAACCGGAACATTGTTCGGTAATTGGGTCATATCTAGAGCTATAGATCTAAGATTTAGGTCTACTTTATATGGATGGAAAGGTAAGACATAGGTCTACAACTTTCATATGGAGCCCAAGATCTAAAAAGGTCATTTTCAAGTCCAAATTGTAGCAACAATAAAGAAGCCCGAATCTGTCCTCCAGCCCGAGCACTATTCAGTATTTTGGCCATATCTGGAGTTCTAGAAGTCCAAATGAGCTGACTTTTTTACACAAGATAGCTGAGACAATGTCCTACAACTTTTATTGTTTCGAGTGGCTCCAATTTTGACATTATCAATGACTTTTTGGGCAGACAAAAGAAGATAAGGATTGTCACCAAGTCAATAGTTGGCCACCCATTCATCAATTAGTCATCAAATCAATAGTTCCCAATTTTGGCCTATAAAAGGAGGCATTTGCCATGCATTTAGGCATCTTGGTCTCCAGATCAAGATCATGCTCTTGCTTTCTTTCTTTGTATTTTTTGTAATGTTTATGCTTTGCTTTCATTAATATCAAGTTTATGCCTTTCATTTCCTTTCATTTATTTAGTTAACTTTTATCTTATTTATGTTCTTATTTTGTTTATCTATTTTTCTTTCTTTCATTATGTCTAGCTAAATTTATTATGTCAAGCTGAAAAGGTTACACTAATGGTGTAAGAATAAGTATAGTGTAAACTTAATATGGACTTTAATGCTTGATACTAACATGTTTTATATTTGTTATCTTATTCACTCTTTAATACTTTGCTTGTTAAATGACTAATCTTGATTTATGATGTATAACACTTGGTACAACAAATGCTTGGCACTTTCATAGCCCATACTGTATGGTATAACCGACACCTAAGCTATGAAAGGAACTTGATTTGTTGTTAACATAAGTTATAATCATGAATGCTTGACGAGATTTACAAGTATTAGCATTAATCGAATAAGATGACTAACATAATCATGTTAACAATATATAATCTGATTGGAACCTTCTTTATGTGTGGTTTCCAATTGAATAATAAGAGTTTATACTATACTTGTTTGACATACCATTAGTGGATCCTCTAGCTTTAACATTTGTTATTATCATCATTTAATCTTTACGTTAATATTTCATCTCAAAGTTCTTATCATCTTCTTCTAACCTTGACATTTGTTATTATTATTGTTTAATCCTTACATTAATTTTCCATCTCCAAGTTCTCATCATCTTCTTCTTCTTCTCTTTCTTTATTATTATTACTATTATTATTATTAGTATTACTACTACTACTATTATTAGTACTATTATTATTATTATTATTATTGTTGTTGTTGTTATTGTTATTGTTGTTGTATTATTGTTATTTATAATTTGTACAATTAAACTCCCTGTGGTTCAACCGCGGTCTTATCGGGTTATTTATTACTTCGAAACTCCTGCACTTGGGAGAAGACATCAATCTTTTAGTCGTGTCAAGTTTTTGTCGCCGTTGCCGGGGAGGTAAGTTTTGTATAAATTATAATATTTATTTTATTTTCTATTTTCACTTTTCTTGTATATAACTTTGTTTCTTTTCTCTTGTTTCTTCTTCTTTTGTTTTCTTCTTCCTTTTATTATATTCCTACACGTGCATGAGAGTGTGGTCACGTACATCAAGTGGTAGACTTTGTAGGGTATCCTCATCATTTTCAGAAAATATGGCCGAAGAAGATAATTAATCACT
Organism: Populus euphratica; assembly: GCF_000495115.2. NCBI lineage: Eukaryota > Viridiplantae > Streptophyta > Magnoliopsida > Malpighiales > Salicaceae > Populus > Populus euphratica. Next base: position 9,813 of record NW_011500785.1, on the reverse strand, counting down.
TCATAACGAGAATAATGAGAATAACTGTGGTAGAACACTTAGAGACCACATGAATCCCATAAGAACAAGTGCACCATCATGCATAGTTTTCCCTCCCGATGCATCTCATTTTAATTTTAAACCAGGTATTATTCAACTTTTACCTTCTTTTGATGGCTTAGATTTGGAAAATCCATACTTGCATTTAAGGGAATTTGAGGAGGTTTGCAACACCTATAATAATGTAAATTGTAGCATGAACACCATCAGATTAAAGCTTTTTCCTTTTTCATTAAAAGATAAAGCTAAAACATGGCTACAAAATTTAAGATCAGGATCCATTCGTGCTTGGGATGAAATACAACAACAGTTTTAAAGAAGTTTTTCCCATCTCACAGAACAAACTCTTTCAAAAGACAAATCACTACTTTCACTCAAAAACCAGGAGAAATATTTTACCAATGTTGGAATAGGTATCGAGACTTGCTTACTACTTGCCCTCATCATGGTTTTGAAACATGGAGATTGGTTTCACATTTCTATGAAGGGTTAACACCTAAAGATAGGCAAATGGTTGAATTGATGTGCAATGGAACTTTTGAAGATAAAGACCCTGATGAAGCAATGGAGTACTTAGACTTGTTAGCTGAAAATGCTCAAAATTGGGACACTGCGGGTAATTATGAGGTACCGAGTAAAACCCAACCTCATACATCTAGTGGAGGTATGTACAACCTCTGCGGGAAGATCATGACCTTCAAGCCAAGTGATTGTGCATCAAAAGTGTCATTAAGTCTCTTATTTTACATATGTATTTATTATTTTTATTTGGTTGTTTTTATAATAATTGATGTGTTTTTTAGTAATGAAGTTTGTTTTAATGTTTTGATAGGTTTTTGGAGCTTAAATGAATTAATTCAGAAAATTCAACGTCGGAATTCAGAACAAAGAATTGAAGAGACATTTAGTTGAATATTGAAGCAAATCTTGGTTCAAATAAGTGCTCCAAATTTGTCCCAAAAATCAATTCTATTCCAATTCTAGAAAAGAATATCATATGATTTATTTCAAGCCCAAACTTGCCTTATGTTGTGTGCAAACTTCAACCATTAAACACTCAAGGTTTCAATGTCAATCTTAGCCCAAATAATAAGTACATTTATATACTTATTTGATGCTCAAATTCAGCCTAAAATCAGCCCTAAATCAACCCCAAATCAACCTTCAAACTAACCCAAACACAATCCATGATCTTACATGTCCACACAACAAATAACAATTGATTTATTTTGGGTAATCCATTGATCCAAGAAGGCAAGCACATGGATGGAAAGCTGGAGGGGATATTTTAACATTATTTTGGGTCAAAAAGAAGAAGGAGACACCTCATAAATGAGGAAGAAAAACGTGCACCAAAGTAGTTGTAAAGCTGTCTTGATTTGAGTTTTCAGAACACCTTTCGATGTTTTGCCCATAAATTTTGACTCAGGTGTCCAAATGAGCTGTTCTTTAATGATCTGGAAAGGTGACAGAATTGCCTATAAATATGTCTCTAATAGACTTCTCCAAACAAAGCTTCTAAGGGGGTCGAATTGCTGTCCAAAGTTAGAGTCAGATTTGTGTCCGAATTTTTTCTGAAATTGTATTGTGTTCTTCTTTATAGATTTCGGTTCTTTAGTTTGTAAAACTTATTATTTCAGTTGGATTCAAGTTCTTTCATGTTTATTGAAGTGTTCTTATATATAATCAAGGTTGGCTAAACTCATTCTTGGATCCAAATCAAGGATAATGGTGATTGAGGTGAGTTCTTTAGGATATGAATGAATCTTAATGTTTATCTTCTTATTTTCTTCATGAATGATTTATTATTGTAAAGAAATTTTAGAAATCATTTAGGTAATGTTATAATCTTGAATTTTTATGCACAAACTTTAGTTTTGGTATAGAGATTGCTTGATTCAATGTCTTACTTAATATGAAAGTACTTGTTCATTCTTAAGCAATAATCAATCTTCATCTTTCTAATCTTCATTGTAATATCTTCTGATCTAATATCACCATCGTTGATATTAGGTTGAGTTATCTTATATATGTTGAATATCTTCCGATCTAATATCACCATTGTTGATATTAGGTTGAGTTATCTTATAGATGTTGAAGAAATCACCAATACATCACCATTAAAATTGATTTGGACCAAGGCTTACTTTTCTTGTCATTTAAAATCTATTTACACTTTTCTATCTTTGAAAACAAATCCATCAATTATTTTCAACCAAGTTATTGTTAATTTAATTTCTCTTGAGTTTTTTTTGTTACCTAGCTTAATTTCCAGATCTAGCTCTCTGTGGATATGACCTCGATCTTACCGAGTTAATTGCTACATCGCACACTCGTGCACTTGCGAGTTAAAACAAGTCGATCATAAAAAGCGGTCAAGTAATTTTGGCGCCGTTGCCGGGGAGCTAGCAAGCAAAGGTAACAAATTTAGATTTGATTATTGGAAAACTAAAAAAAAATCATATAAAAAAAATTAAATTGGCTGGTTTTACCGCCTAAAAAAAAAATTGACCTTAACATTTCGGATATTGGACTGTGGACTAGACTATTAATTGTTGGATTTTGGTTGGTTCAACCATTTTTCTTTTATTATCTATTCTTATTAGTTTCTAATATTTTTCTTGTTTATTTCATTTTATTTTGTTGTTTTGTTTTTATTTATTGTCTAAAGTGTTTGGCCGGTATTACCGCCTTTGTTTTTTTTATTCATGCTTGTTATAATTATCTTTTAATGTTTATTGTTGTTATTTTTCTTATATTTATTGTCTAAAGTGCTTGGTCGGTATTACCGCCTTTTGTTTATTTCCTTTTTATTTTGTTGTTTTGTTATGATTATTTTTCTTATATTTATTGTTTGAAGTGCTTGGCCGGTATTACCGCCTTTTGTTTATTCATGCTTGTTATAATTATCTTTTAATGTTTATTGTTGTTATTTTTCTTATATTTATTGTTTGAAGTGCTTGGCCGGTATTACCGCCTTTTGTTTATTCATGCTTGTTATAATTATTTTTTTAATGTTTATTGTTGTTATTTTTCTTATATTTATTGTCTAAAGTGCTTGGCAGGTATCACCGCCTTTTTATTCAAGCTTCTTATAATTATCTTTTAATGTTTATTGTTGTTAATAGTGCTTATTAGTTGGAGAGTGAATTTCTTAATTTGTTGTATTTTTATTTTTGAGCTATTACTTTTATTTGCATTTTTTTTCTTTCCTTTCCTTTCATTTTCATGTAATTGTTATATTATTATTATTTTATCATGGCTAATGTTGAAGATGTAGAGGGTGAAGGGAGTGTTCAAGGTAATGGACCTCCACAATTCAATGATCAACCTAATTTTCGAACTCTTAGAGAGTATCTTCACCCGGCTAGACAAAGTACACCTTCGTGTATTATCTTACCTCTTAACCAACAAGCTTTCAATTTGAAACCGGGCATGATTCAACTTCTTCCCACATTTCATGGTATGGATTCTGAAAATCCATACATACACATTAAAGACTTTGAAGAGGTATGTAATACTTTTATTGATAGAACATGCACAGAGGAAACCATTCGGCTTAAATTGTTCCCATTCTCTCTAAAGGATAAAGCCAAGCTTTGGCTAAACTCCTTGCATCCTAGGTCTATAGGTACATGGAGAGAAATGCAAGCTGAATTTTTGAAAAAATACTTCCCCACTCATAGGACAGCAGCTTTACAACGTCAAATGATGAATTTTTCTTGTAGTCCAAATGAGTCATTTCACCAAGCTTGGGAAAGGTTCAAAGACTTGTTAAATGCATGCCCTCATTATGGTTTTGAGATGTGAAGGTTAGTGAGTTTCTTTTATGACTCTCTTACCGCAGATTTTAAAAAGCTAGTGTCAACCATGTGTAATGGTGAGTTTTATGACAAAGAACCAAGTGAGGCCTTTGATTTTTTTGATCAATTGGCTGAAAACACAAAGCAATGGGAGACTTCTCTCCCAGTTCATGTTGAGTCTAGAAACACCATTTCTCATTCAAGTGGGAAGTTTCAATTAAAAGAGACTGATGACCTCAATGCTAGATTAGCCTCATTGGCTAGGAAAGTAGAGTCTCTTGAGATTAAAAAAGTGCATGTCATAAGTGAACAACAAGAGGAAAGTTGTGTTATTTGTGAGAGCAAAGGGCATAGGACAATTGAGTGTCCTACCATTCCAGCCTTCAAGGAAGTGAGTGCTATATGGCCAAACTTCTGATTCAAGTAATGTAAGAAAGCCATTTCCAAACTAAGTAGGCAATCCCTACTCTGAAACCTATAATCCTGGATGGAGGAACCACCCAAATTTTGGATGGAGAAATGAGGGCTCTTCAGTACCTCAAACATTTCAACCTCCATCCCAACCATTTCATGCTCCTACACATAACACATACCAACCACCTCATAAGAGATCCTTAGAGGATACTCTTCAATAATTCATGCAAACGCAAGGAGGAATCAACAACCAAGTTTACAAATTCCAAGACCAGACCAATAGGACCTTAGATGACATTCGAAGTCAACTAACTAAGTTGACTCAATCACTAAGCATTCAAGAGAAGGGAAAAATCCCAGCTCAACCAATGCCCAATCCTAGAGGTCAGGTACACATGAGTGAATCCTCACCTAGTGAACCTTCAAACCATGAACAAGTCCAAGCCATCACTACCCTTAGAAGTGGAAAGATTGTTGACAAAGGTGTAGGTTTTAGGATTCCTAAAGGTATTATAGAGGAGAAATCTAGGGAAAGTGAAGAGGGAATCAAAACACAAGTGACAAATGAGAGTTTAAGTGACAAAGAAGGTGAGATAAATGAGAAAGAGATGAGTGAGAAAGGAGATGATTCAAGAAAAATTGAAGTCAAAATGAGTGATTTAGAATTTGTTCCTAGAGCACCATTTCCACAAAGGTTAGGGAAACCTAAACAAGATCTTATGAACTCAGAAATCTATGAATTGTTCAAACAAGTGAAAGTTAATATTCCACTCCTTGATGCAATTAAACAAGTTCCATCTTATGCAAAGTTTCTTAAGGATTTATGCACAGTCAACAGGAGATTGAATGTGAAAGAAAGAGCTTTTCTGACTGAACATGCTAGTGCCATCATCCAGTTTAAGACCCCTCCCAAATACAAAGATCCTGGTTGTCCTACCATTTCATGCATTATTGGAAGTCATAAGATAGATCAAGCTTTGTTGGATTTAGGAGCAAGTGTGAATTTAAAACCCTACACTGTTTACGAACAATTAGGTTTAGGAGAAATCAAGCCTACTCGAATCACCCTTCAATTAGTTGATAGGTCAATCAAGATTCCCAGGGGTATCGTTGAGGATGTGTTGGTCCAAGTAGATAAATTCTACTTTCCTGTTGATTTTGTAGTGTTAGACACCGCACCAATTCAAGGTTCTAATGCCCCCATCGTCATCTTAGGGAGACCTTTCCTAGCTACATCCAATGCCTTAATTAACTGTAGGAATGGGGTGATGAAATTGTCTTTTGGGAATATGACTGTGGAGATGAACATATTCAATGTCTCCAAACAAATCAGGGAACATGAGGACATTAGAGAGGTAGGTTTCATCCAAACAGTTTGTCAAGAACACTTTGAGAGAGTGTGGATCAAGGTTCCATTGGAGAGAACTTTAATTCATGATGAAAGATTTTGTTCTTTGGAATGTGTTGATGAGGAGGTAAGAGAACTCGAGACTTATCTAGATCCAATGCCTATTATGTCAATAGGTCAATGGAACCCATCATTTGAGCCTTTGATTTCACCCCAAGTGAAAGTTGAGGAATCTCTTGTCCAGCCTGATAAACTAGAAAGGAAGCCTTTACCGAGTGATCTTAAGTATGCATTTTTAGGGGAAGATGAATCATATCCTATTGTGATCTCATCAAAACTTAGCATAGAGCAAGAACACAAACTTTTGAGAGTGGTGAGAAAATACAAAAAAGCAATTGGGTGGAAAATTACTGACTTGAAAGGAATTAGCCCTCTTTTATGTACACATAGAATCTATCTTGAAGAAGAGGCTAAATCTGTGAGGCAAATGCAAAGACGATTGAACCCAAACATGAAGAAAATAGTAAGAGGTGAAGTGCTTAAGCTACTTGATGTAGGTATCATTTACCCTATTGCAAACTCAAAATGGGTTAGTCCAACCCAAGTTGTCCCAAAAAAATCTGGAGTCACGGTAGTGAAGAATGAAAATAATGAGCTGGTACCAACTAGAATCCAAACTGGATGGCGTATGTGCATTGATTATCGTAAATTGAACATGGTGACTAGGAAGGACCATTTTCCGCTTCTATTTTTAGACCAAGTGCTTGAAAGAGTAGCTGGAAGAGCTTTCTATTGTTTTCTGGATGGATACTCAAGTTACAACCAAATTGAGATTTCTTTAGAAGACCAAGAAAAAACCACTTTCACTTATCCTTTTGGTACTTATGCTTATAGAAGAATGCCATTTGGTTTGTGTAATTGATTAGTACTTAAAAGTGCATTTTTATCATGGTTTTATATCATCATTTTGCACTTGAAGTATCAATAACTCCTTAACTAAAACATGTTTTATAATAATATATCTAATAATATAAGATACCTATAATTTGTGTTAAATGTCTATTTTTAATGCAGGCCTATCACATAAATGAAAGGATTGATTGATGACTTGAAGAACTTAAATTGCAAGGATAAAGAGATGGTCAAACTGAGAGAAGAGATGTCGGTGCAATCCAAACCGGAACACTATTCGGTAATTGGGTCATATATGGAGCTACAGATCTCAGATTTAGGTGCAATTTATATGGATAGAAAGGTAAGACATAGGCCTACAACTTTCATATAGAGCCCAAGATCTAAAAAGGCCATTATTAAGTCCAAATTGTAGCAACAACAAAGAAGCCCGAATCTGTCTTCCAGCCCGAGCACTGTTTGGTATTTTGGCCATATCTGGAGTTCTAGAAGTCCAAATGGTATTTTTTTGTTGTTGTTGTTGTTGTTATTGTTTATAATTGTTGTTTATAATTTGTACAATTAACCTCCCTCTGGTTCAACCCCGGTCTTGCTGGGTTATTTATTACTTCGACACTCCTGCACTTGGGAGAAGACATCAATCTTTTAGTCGTGTCAAGTTTTTAGCGTCGTTGCCGGGGAGGTAAGTTCTTGTATAAAATATAGTATTTATTTTATTTTCTCTTTTCACTTTTCTTGTATATAACTTTGTTTCTTTTCTTTTGTTTCTTTTTATTTTGTTTTCTTCCTCCATCTTTTGCTTTCTTGTTTTTTTTTTTTTTTTTTTTACACGTGCATGAGAGTGTGGTCACGTACATCAAGTGGTAGACTTTGTAGGGGATCCTCATCATTTTCAGAAAATATGGCCGAAGAAGATAATCAATCACTTCATAATGAGAATAATGAGAATAATCGTGCTAGAACACTTAGAGACCACATGAATCCCACAAGAACAAGTGCACCATCATGCATAGTTTTTTCTCCCGATGCATCTCATTTTAATTTTAAACCGGGCATTATTCAACTTTTACCTTCTTTTCATGGCTTAGAATTAGAAAATCCATACTTGCATTTAAGGGAATTTGAGGAGGTTTGCAACACATATAATAATTTAAATTATAGCATGAACACCATCAGATTAAAGCTTTCCCCTTTTTCATTAAAAGATAAAGCTAAAACATGGCTACAAAATTTAAGACCAGGATCCATTCGTGCTTGGGATGAAATGCAACAACAATTTTTAAAGAAGTTTTTCCCATCTCATAGAACAAACTCTTTCAAAAGACAAATTACCACTTTCACTCAAAAACCAGGAGAAACATTTTACCAATGTTGGGATAGGGATCGAGACTTGCTTAGTACTTGCCCTCATCATGGGTTTGAAACATGGAGATTGGTTTCACATTTCTATGAAGGGTTAACACCTAAAGATAGACAAATGGTTGAATTGATGTGCAATGGAACTTTTGAAGATAAAGACCCTGATGAAGCAATGGAGTACTTAGACTTGTTAGCTGAAAATGCTCAAAATTGGGACACCGCGGGTACTTGTGAGGCACCGAGTAAAACTCAACCTCATACATCTAGTGGAGGCATGTACAACCTTAGGGAAGATCATGACCTTCAAGCCAAATTTGCATCTTTAGCTAGAAAAGTTGAGGCACTAGAATTGAAAAAGAGTGGTCAATTAAAATCTGTTGAAAACATTGTGTGTCAAATTTGTGAAACAAATGAACACTCAACCAATGATTGTCCAACCTTGCCTTCTTTTAAGGAATGTCTCCATGAACAAGCCCATGCTTTAAACGGTTTCCAAAGGGCCAACCACAACCCATACTCCCAAACATACAACCCTGGTTGGAGAAATCACCCAAATTTTAGTTGGAAGAGTGAGGACAACAATGCACAAACTTCACAACCACCGTTTCAAGCACACCACAATTTCCAAAATTCTCATGGATATGCACCTCCTTATGCTCCACCTCCTAGAAGAAATCTTGAGGAAACATTGCATGCATTCATTGAAAAGCAAGAGACAATCAATACTCAACTTGCTCAAAACATGACAGATTTTAAAGATACTCTTGCAAAATTAACATCTGCTCTCAGTTTCCAAGAGAAAGGTAAGTTTCCATCTCAACCACAACAAAATCCCAAGGGGCAATACAATGCAAATGCAAGTAGTTCCGGAAACCAACACATGGATCAAGTCAAATCAGTCACTACTTTGCGCAATGGTAAACATGGATCAAGTCAAATCAGTCACTACTCTGCGCAGTGGTAAGGTTATTGAAAAACCCTCTCTTGAACCTTATGAGAAAGATGATGAGTCAATCTCTGAGGGTAAGGAAGCGGTTGAATCTGAAAATTGCAAAGAAACGATTGATTCACCGTCAGCACTTCCATTTCCTCATGCCATGACCAAACAAAGGAAAGTCAATCACAATTCTGAAATTTTTGAAATTTTCAAACAGGTAAGGATCAATATACCTTTGTTGGATGCTATTAAACAGGTTCCTTCCTATGCTAAATTTTTGAAAGATCTATGCACTGTGAAGAGGAAACTGAATGTGAAAAAGAAAGCCTTTCTAGCGGAACAAGTAATTGCTATTCTGAAAAATGAGTTGGATGAATCTGAAGATTTGTAAATGATTTATTCTGAGGAAGAAATCACGAATGAAAAACACACCGAAAATGTTGATGCGAATCTTTTGTCAACAGTGACAACAGATTCGACATCTGACATCACCCCAATCGATGATTACTTTCCTAACGAATCCTTACTTTCTCTTAGTCCAATGCCTTGGTATGATAAAAATATCAATTTTCTTGCTTTAGGAGATTTGCCAGCTGATTGGAGTACTCAAGACAAAGAAAAGTTTTTGAACGAAGTGAAGAGCTTTTATTATGATGACCCTAACTTATTCAAATATTGTCCTGATCAAATATTTCAAAGATTCATTCCCGACAATGAGGTAAGTAGTGTCATTAAACTTTGTCATTCTGAAGCATGTGGAAGTTATTTCTCATCAAAAAAGACAGCTACAAAAATCTTTCAAAATGGATTTTATTGGCCTACCATGTTCAAGGATTCACATGCATTCTGCAAAACTTGTGAAAATTGTCAAAAAGTTAATACTGGTCAAAAAGTTTTGTTGTATAATTCTCAACTCTATTCATTCCCTAGAGAGCTAAGATCAAGATGGAACAATCATTATGGGCCTGTGATATTGAGAATTTAATGAATGACAATGATTT
>NW_011508935.1:0-598 GCF_000495115.2 Populus euphratica | reverse complement strand
CTTCTGTCACAATTACGATTGCGTCCCCGGACCTGCACGGACCTTCTTGTTCGCTACCCAAAACTCATTATTATAAATATATTAAAACATTCTTTTTTAATTTTTAATATTAAAACATTAAAAATATTTAAAAAATAATCTGAAATTAAAAAAAGAATAAAAACAAACGGATTTCTATTTTTTTAATTATTGTTTTTCTCTTTTGATTTTTTACCACTTTGATTGTAATAAAATATTTTTTTATTTTTTTATAAGACCATACCAAAATTATTTAAAATACTTTTAAAATATTAATTTATAATCTTGGAGAATAAAAAATAATTTATAAATACGTAACAAACAGAACAGCTGGGTCCACTCTTCTTCGGTTTTTGGGACTATCGTATTAGTCAACCTCATCCACTGTTTCAACTCTGAATTACTCTTCGGTTAGAACTAGTCTTAATTATTCTTAACTACCATGTTAATGATAACAATTTCGCTGTTTAAGTAAGAGAGAACCAGAATTAGTCCTCGTTTATCGTTTCCAATCCTTGGCGCGTGGATGTATCGGAACTTTTTTATTCAAGAAATTTAAGTAGGGATGGATAATGTTCAA
>NW_011508934.1:0-598 GCF_000495115.2 Populus euphratica | reverse complement strand
AACTCAACCTCATACATCTAGTGGAGTTATGTACAACCTTAGGGAAGATCATACCTCCAAGCTAAGTTTGCATCTTTAGCTAGAAAAGTCGAGGCACTAGAATTGAAAAAGAGTGGTCAATTTAAATCTATTGAAAACATTGCATGTGAAACAAATGAACACTCAACCAGTAACTGTCCAACCTTGCCTTCTTTTAAGGAATGTCTCCATGAACAAGCCCATGCTTTAAACAGTTTCGAAAGGCCCAATCGTAACCCATATTTGCAAACATACAATCCTGGTTGGAGAAATCACCAAAATTTTAGTTGGAAGAGTGACAATGCACAAACTTCACAACTACAGTTTCAAGCACACCATAATTTCCAAAATTATCATGGATATGAACCTCCTTATGCTCCACCTCCTACAAGAAATTTTGAGGAAACTTTGTATGCATTCATTGAAAAGCAAGAGACAATCAATACTCAACTTACTCAAAGCATAATAGATTTTAAAGACACTCTTGCAAAATTCACATCTGCTCTCAGTTTTCAAGAGCAAGGTAAGTTTCCATCTCAACCACAGCAAAATCTCAAGGGGCAATACAATGCAAATGCAA
>NW_011508933.1:0-598 GCF_000495115.2 Populus euphratica | reverse complement strand
CATATAGTTATTCAGTGGGACAGTGTATATTGTGTACTCCAACCCTACCATCTATCATCTTGTTGGACCAGTGGATCATCCTCTGAGTAGATCTACATTTAATTTTTTTTTGACATGATTATGATTTTTTAGTGAGATTATTGTCAAACCCTAAGTGATCAGTCGATCAATTCGAAGGTCACTTTGTTAATCTTTCTATTTTGATAAAATATTTCGAAGGTCACTTACAAGTCCTGTGTTAGCGAACATAAAATGTGCTAATTTATAATAGACTTACATGTATGAATTATTTTTTTAATATATAATAAAAATCTTATTTGTATCTTATATACAATAATATAATCTTTTTTAATATATTAAATTAAATTTTTAATATGTAATGGTTCAAGAGCTACCATTATAATTCATGATATTAACTGTGAATTTATTATACAAGCAATTAGTTGTTATATAAATAATGGTATTTACAATCTAGAAATTTTAAATGTTTGTTTGAGAAAATAATTATGGTTGCTTTTTAAATAAATTTTAATGAAAATATATATGTTAATAATTTTTTTATTTTTTAAAATTATTTTTTATATTAATATATTAAAAT
>NW_011508938.1:403-598 GCF_000495115.2 Populus euphratica | reverse complement strand
GGAAAGATGTATGGTATGGTTGGATTTGAAATATATAAAATTAAATTTTGAAAGCATTATATAAATTAAGCATGAAAAAAATATGTATATAGACGGGGTTAGCTAAAGATGACAACTAAAAGAGTGTAGATTATAAAGTCGATATTGATGATAGGGACCATGGATTTAGTTAAATAGGAATGACAACTTCAACAG
>NW_011508938.1:0-238 GCF_000495115.2 Populus euphratica | reverse complement strand
ATTAAAATATATATTTTTTATTTTTTAAAAATTATTTTTGATATTAATATATCAAAATAATCTGAAAATACAAAAAAATTAAAAAAAATTAAATTCTTTTAGAAAACATTTTTAAAATATAAAAATAACTAAGATTATCCTTCTAATAAGGAATGTAAACTTAGTTAGCTGAAGATAATAATAAAAGATTATTGATTAGATATTTGACTTTTAAGTCTAGGACTCTGGATTTAATCGG
>NW_011508931.1:0-599 GCF_000495115.2 Populus euphratica | reverse complement strand
AAAAGAATTATTGATCTTAGTTTTAGTTTAGGGGTACAGTGATATTTAAAAAAAAAACCCACTGGACATTTTGAAATTAATTAGTGACAGATTGATTTTTTTACTTCTTAAATGCATAATGTAATAACTATATTATTCTAATAATAAAAATATTTCAAAGTATTATATAAGGCAATTTGGTTTTTTTATGTTTTAAGGGCAAAATGTAAAGCTGGTGTTACTTTTATATGAAAAAAATTCTTGAACTTACAAAAAAACCCTTTTTTATCTTCTCATATTACTTTCTTTTTAAAAAACCTATAAAGTTAGTTTTAATATTTTAGACAGGTATGTGCGGCATTACCCCACTACTAAACACCACCTTCTAAAAAACAACGATGAAAATGTCCTACTATTTCTTTTCTATTGCTCTTAATCTGGTGTTCATCTTTCTTATTACTATTTGTTTTTATTGATTTTTCTTTAATTTTATCAATTATTATTTAGTTTCATTTAATCTTGATATTAAAATTGATCTTTATTTATTTAGTTGTTATTTGTTTATTTCCAATCATTTTTATAATTTTATTTTATTTTTAATTTTATCCCTTCGATTTTAA
>NW_011508932.1:0-599 GCF_000495115.2 Populus euphratica | reverse complement strand
AGAAAAAGGGTTTCACTAAAAATATAAAAGAAAAAAACCATAACAAAAAAGAAAAACAAGGTGGGCTAGCAAGAAAACCAATCCTGGGCTTGTATGCCCAGTTTATTTATTTTTCTCCCCAGCTTTTAAAAATATAAACAATACATCATTTATAAAATTAGATTCTAACTACTATTATAGTGGTAATATCTATATTTTTAAATTCTAAAAATTCAATTTTTAATTGAAGAACATCTAAATATACTCCAAGTGCTTTAAAAAACCCATTTATGTCTTAAACTTAGAAAAAAATCAGATGCTAAATCAATCTAAATCCAAAAAAATTCTTAAATTTGAATATATCCTCTCAGCAAAATGAAGGTGAGAAAACATTATCATAAAACTCATTAAATGAAACCTGTTAATATCAAAATTAATTATTTTAATGGCCCGAATTAAGGATAATTATCAATAATTTTTTTTTAATCAGAATGTAGCAACTTTCTCTCTTGTCTCTCAAACGAGTAAAAACAAAAAAAATAAAGTTTTAGACCTAAATGAAACTTCCAAAAAGTAAACAGATTATAATAGAAGAAAAATAGAAATAGGGGGATAAAAAG
>NW_011508930.1:0-599 GCF_000495115.2 Populus euphratica | reverse complement strand
ATACATTTTCAAACCCTTGACTTTTTAAAATTTAATTTTAATACAAAAATTTTATTATTATTTTCAGTCTTTGACTTAAGAAGGAGAGAGAGGGTACGGTAATAAAGAAAGAAAGTTACGATTTACACTGATTTTGATCATCAAAATGATCGATTTGGTTTTTCTTTTAAAGCTACAAATGAGTTAATCAAGGTCTATATGATGTTTTTTGTGTTTTGAGTAATAAATGAGTTGAAAATCAAGGTTTTAAGCTAAAAACCCTCCACCTTGATTTTTTGGTTACCCTCTAGTCGTTGCTTGCGACAACATGTTATTTATGGTATTTTTATTTTACAAATAAAAATAAGAACAAAAAATATATTGTTTGTCATTTAAATTAAAAAAACAAATTAAGAGGCCTAATGTACTGGCAGGCCTCTTATTATCGGGTTACGCGTGAAGGGCTCAAGCTTGCGCCTACCTTTTTATTTTGTTCTTCTTCTTAGCTCACCTTATAAATTTTTTATTTTTTATTTAATATATTTTCAACCCTTAATATTTTTTTAATGTAATTTCAACATTTATTATTAATGATTTATTTTTTAATCTAGTTGTTTTTT
>NW_011508928.1:0-600 GCF_000495115.2 Populus euphratica | reverse complement strand
TTATTGCTAATTTTAGAAAGGATAATTAGATCTTTATACACTGGTTAATTATTAATTAAATGTGAAACGTTGTTGGTTCGTATCAATCATGCAATCACATAGGAGCAATGTATGGGGTGCCTCCTTGTAGGACAAAATATTTTTTTATCATGTTTTTTTAAAAGTATAAATATTGTCACATCTTTTTTCTACTGGTACAATGTGTCTCGGGGGCGGTGAAAAGTTTTGTCACAAGTGTGTTTTTTCTTTTCGGTTCTCTTTTTTCCTCAAAAATTACAAGTTTGCTTTAAAAAAAAAAATTAACTTCAATCCTTATTTTTTATTTTTATTCTTTTTTTCATAAATTTATTTTTAATTTTATTTATTAATCCCAAGGTGTCATTATTTTTTTCCACTTGTTTCTTATTCTTTTGATTTCTAATTTTTTTCTTAGTTTTTTGGAAAAGTTTTAGTTATTTTCTATTTCACCATTCAATCCAAAATTATACCAAAATTATAGTATATTTATTTTTTTAATTTGATCTTCACTCTTGTTTCTTAATTTGTTGAAATTATTTTTATTTTTTATTTAACTATATAATAAAAAAAATATTGTAGTTT
>NW_011508927.1:0-600 GCF_000495115.2 Populus euphratica | reverse complement strand
TCAATATAATCAAGAAGGAAAAGATCATCAGTTCGATTGCATTATTACATGTAATCATAGCTGCCCAGTTTTTTTATTTATTTCAAGCATTTCAATTAATTGTCATTGGGCCAACAATAGACAACTTAATTACTCGAAATATGTCACAAAATATCCTGCCACTTGACGGTGTCGATGATATTTGATGCGCTAAGATTAGTTCGACTACTTGATTGGGTGGCCCATTAATTTACTTATTGATTAGCAACACGAGCATATGATAGAAATTTTGAAATTATTCTTGACATCAACTCCCTCGAGATTGCGACATCAATTGAGACATGTTTATGTTCCGTCCATTCATATCAATTTCCAGGGATATCGAAAACTTATGTTTGCTGACATCCGATTGTATTGTAGTTTAGGTAACTGAGATTTCACATAAGATTCTCTACTTCCATCCAAGGATGTTTACAATAATATCATCAGATGTTTCTATGGTTTAAAATAACATTTGCTGTTTTCTAGAAGTATTTCACATGGAATCAATATCCAGAGATTTCTCAAGCCAGTAGATATTTCTGAGATTTATAAGTAGATTCACTGTGTATATTCTTGGTT
>NW_011508925.1:0-600 GCF_000495115.2 Populus euphratica | reverse complement strand
CTAATGGTTTTTTCCTAAAAATTCTCTTTAATTTTAGTTTGTTTTTCTCTTTTCTTTTCTTTTTAATTCTAGTTGGCCATTAAAGAGTGAGAGAAAAGGAGTCTTTATATTCTATTCTTAGACTAATTACACATTAACCCCACCTTTTCATTTAATTATCAATTTATCCCCACAATTTTGTAATTGATTTCTCCTCTTATCATTTCAATTTTGTCCTTAATATCAAGTTTTAATTCTCTCAATTTTAATTTAACTCATTTTATTTTGGAGTTAAAATTTTTAATATTTCATGAAGAGTTTAGCTGAGTCTTTACATGTAAAAGTATTGTTTTACCTTTATTATCTAGTGTAATGGTTTCTTGTATGAAAGGAAAAATAATAATTTTATTGTAGCAATTTATAGTAACATATGTTTGTATGTATAGTGAAATACCAAAGTGTTTGTAGTTTTTTTTAATAACAATAATAATAATAATAAAATGTTTTTGCTTACACACACACCAAATCTTTTAGAGTTTGCACTTGCCAAGTTATTTATTTAAATGGAATACATTACAATTACTATTATAAGAAAATCTAAAAAAGGTGGGAAAATATTAT
>NW_011500771.1:58034-90795 GCF_000495115.2 Populus euphratica | reverse complement strand
AAAGTATGATAATTGTTTTTTTTTGTGGACCCGAATTGACTGAGGTAAACCCATCTGACCCGTGACCCGATTATTAGACCAAGTCGACCACCGGGTTAGGTTTCAAAACTATGCATAAAACTGAGAGTTTCTTGCTTTATTTTTCTTTACCTTAGATTTGAATTAAGTTTATAATTTAATTAATAATTATATCAAAATCCGATTCAATGTTCATTTAATTTATAAAATATTAAAAATAAATAACTATAACCATTTTTATATATATTATCAATCACTTTATTCAACTTTTTTTATCCTTGTTAAGGATTTTCTCTTCTTTTTTTTCAAGAACATTATGAAATGTATACTAATAACAAAAAAAAAAAATTGAGTAGATACACTCTTTTGAATACAAGAGTTAACAAACATTAAATAATTTTGGTAAACCGAAGTATACACAATAAAAATTCTTAGCCAAATTTCAAGAAATTGAATTTATTATTATCAACGAAAAACCACCGCAACAATATATATATATAAAATAGTAAAATATCATTTAATCTCTTTATATTTAGTAATATAATGGAACAAGTTAAGTACTAATTTGCCCAATACGGAGAATCTCTAGGTATGTGTAAATGAAAAGAATGGCTAATAGTAAATTTCATAAGTGTGTGAAATGTAAGTTAGTTATGGAAATGGAAAGAGTGCATGATTCACTTGAATAAACCTTAACAATTATTCATTATTTTTTTTTATTATTCTTCTTTTTATAAATTTTGTTACATATAAGCCGAAGTATTCTTTTAAAGAAAATGCAATTCTATTCCTCTGTTAAGCCAACATATGGCATATATTACGGGACACTAATGAAAAGAAACAACTAAATAAAATGATGTATTATACAATCCATAAATATGAGATCACAAGGAATGTAACATATATATTCATTTGAATTAATTCTTCTTTAATTCCTCATTCTCATTCATTAATGTTCCTTTCATAGAATAAACTTAAGACAATTTCTCCTCTTTCAAAGTGTCCTTATCTTTAAGGGAGATTTTGGAAAACCTCAAATAAAGATAATCAATAAACTCTCGAGTTGCATGTGATAGTAATAGACCTTTCCAAAGAACTATGATTTGTATGGCAACCTGATTCTTTAGTTTCACCATTTTTATGTTCAACACAACTTGTGGTTGTGAAACTAGAACACAAGGCAAAATTGATAAGTCAGCTTATACCATTTTATTTTCCACATGCATTTTCAATTAGAAAACATGAAAAACATGGTGAATTGCAACAAAAGAAGGAAAACACAACTTGTAAGCCATTACATCAATTCACTTCATGATTTAATAAAGGCTATAATACTTAGTTGCTAGCTTTTGTGAGCTTCTCTGAGTACTAATTTTTATCTATAAGGTTGTGATTTATAGTAGACCAATCTCTAATAGCAAATGTCTTCTCAATTTTATTTTTTTACTTGTTGATTCTTGCCTATAAAGTTGTAATTTAAGGTAGACCCAATCTTAAATAATAAATTCCCTCTCTTTTCTTTTCTTATTTGCTAATTGTGATGGTGTGTTCAGAGCTAATTTCAAATTACTCATGATTAACTTGACCATATCTTCCATTTTAGTTAGGAAATCATTAATTGCTTCAATTATAGAATCCTTAGGGAAGCATGGAATGTGAATTGAAGAAGTCTCACTATAGAGAACTTCATAAATAATGGATTTGGTTGTGGTATGGTAATGGGTCTCACCAGTCATGTATCTTACATAGTTTTTTAGGAATTTGTTTACTTGTCTTTATCTGACCATTTATTTAGGGATGGTAAGCAATAGAGTAATGCAATTCCACACCTTGTTATGAAAAAAAAATCCTTCTAAAACTAGCTCAAAAACATAGTGTCTCAATCATTTACTATAATGGCAAGTAAATCATGGAGTTTGTAAACATTATCAATGAAAGTTTTAGCTATTATGGAAGTGGTATATAGATCAGTAAGAGCCATAAAATATGCATATATACTGAAATGATTCATTATTATATAATGACCTCTTTATTATTGAATTTAGACAAATTCTTCCATAAAACCCAATCTAATACCAGTGAATGGTCCATAAGGTATGGGTAGAGATTGCAATAACTCAATAGTGAGCACATTCTTGGTTTCAATTTTTCTAGTAGATAGGGCACTCCCTAGCAAACTATCTCATGTGCTTCTGTTGTTTTTTACAATGAAAAAAACTTCTCATCTTTTTTACAATCACAGTAGCACCAGAATGTCTACTAATAAATGAGTCATGATATATTGAAATTAGTTTATCTTGTAGTGTAGAATCACCACTAACCACTATCTCTCATTTCCTGTTTAGATGGTCATTCACCTACTTATAACAGGGTAAGAAGTAGAATCCTTCTATAAATTAAAAAAAATGATAGTATATATAATAATATTTTTCTCTATAACCTATATTTTTCTTTATAAACTTATGTTCTCTTTTATAATGTTATTAGAGATTGTAGAGACTACCATTGCATAAACCTCACCACTAGAAATCTCAGAAAAAGCATAAGTTATTGCATTCTCTTTTTCATTTCTTGTACTTAATCTCATAATCAAACTCTAATAATTTAGCTAACCATAAGTGTTGAGAAGGAAAATGGATACCTTCTATTCTAAGAGGTATTTAAGACGAGCATAATCTATATGAGTTTTAAAATGTCAATCCCATAAATAATTTCTCTATTTTATAATTGCATGTAATATGGTCATCATCTCCCTCTTATAAATTGGTAGAGCATGTTTTTTTAGTCTTAAACACTTGTTAACATTGCTATTATGCCCACTATTTAAACATTAGTCTCCACTTCAACAAACTTGTTAAGATTAGGTAAAGTTAAAATAGGTGGTTCAGTCGCAACCTCTTTTAGATGTCTATAAGCCTTTAAAACCTTATCAGATCATACAAAAACATCTTTTCTCAATTATTGGGTCCATGGTTTACATATGAAATCGCAACCCTTTATAAATTATTTGTAGTACCTAGTGAGACAAAAAAAAAAACACAAACATTTAATGTTTTGAAGTACAAGTCAATCAATAATAGCTTGAATCTTTTATGGATGAATAACTATCCTTTTTTGGAAATTATACGACTCAAATACTCTTTTAATCATTACCAGAAATATATTTTCTCTTATTTACAACTAATTAATGAGACTTTAGTAGCTCAAACATTATTTTTAGATGTTCTAAATGGTCTACTATGAAATTATTATAGCTCAGGATATTATCAAAGAACTCTAATATAACCTTTGTAAGATGTCTTTTGAACACATTATTCATCAAACTCAAAAAAGCGGTAGGTACATTAATTAACCTAAAGGACATGGCTAGCCTTTTAATCACATTATTTATCAAACTCTAAAAAGTGGGAGGTGTATTAATTAACTAAAGGATATGACTAGGAACTTGAAGTGACCATTATAAGTATTCAATATAGTTTTGAACACATCTTATAAACCCATTCTAATTTGGTAGTACTTAAATCTGAAATCTACCTTGGAAAATATTATTAAACCAACTAACTCTTTCAGCAATTCATTCACCATTGGTATAAGAAACTTATCTTTAATAAAAAGTTTGTTAAAGGCTTTATAATTCATATAAATTCTTTATGAAAGTGTTATTCTATTTAATTATACTTAATTCTAATATTTTAGAACCTATTTTCTCTATAATATCTTTATACAACCCAGAATACTTATAAGGTCTTAGGTTAATAGGTTGAGCTTTATCCTTAAGTGAAATAATATGGTCATATGCTGTAAACCCTGGTAAAAATAAAAAATAATATATATATGAGAAAAAAATGGTCTCGAGAATTAAGTAAATTAATTTATATGACTTGTACAATTATGAAATATAAAAATTTGAATTTTTGACAAAAAATCACAAACCGTTTAATTTTACTTTACAGCATGTAACTTTAAGTCTGGTTATCAGATTAAGTTAAAATTTTACATGAGTCTTATAAAATATTATTTTAACTTAGGTTAAAGTTTTAGAATTTTTGGAGTATGATAAGATTTCTTTCATAGAAAAGAAAAAATAGCACAAATGAGTGTTTAAAAATTTCTTTAGGGACCAAATTGAAAATTTGGCCAAAACAACCTCTTTATAAGTTGCCAGCAATGAAATAAAAAAAAGGAAAAAAGAAAAAGAGGGAGTGTGTAGCCAGCCAAAAGAAGAAAATGTGAAAAGAGGGCTTTTGTTATTTTTCATGAAAATTGCTTGAAAAAAAAAAGTTTATGATAAAAAGAGTGTTAAGTAATTAAAAAGAGGGTTTGATGTACTAAGGAGACTACAAGGAGATGTACTAAGGAGACTACAAGGAGTTTAAAGATTTTAAGTGTGCTTTTAGAGAAGAAAAAAAATAAGTTTAGAAGGAAACGTGAAGGAGAATTTGATTCAACTTGTTTTGATTTTTCATTTTTCATTCCATAAAGGTAAGAAAACTCTTCATAATGATCTATTGTGTTGTTTTTCATATTTATTCTTGGATTGAATAGAATTTGTATTATATGAAGGTGGGTACTTAATGTTAGGGTGGTATGAATGTATGGATTTATGTTGATTATATATTTGTTGAGGGAATAAATGTTTGGGCTTGTCATTAATTAGGTTAATTTGTAAAAAAAGAAAAAAGAAAGAAAAAGGAGAAGAGAAAATAAGATGGAGGGGGATAAAGAGTAGTTTCCACTTTGGATTTGCTGTTGATCCCTTATTATGTTATGAGTATATATAATCTTATTATGTATTGATAAAGAGTAGTTTCCACTTTGGATAAAGACTTTGTATTGATTATCGGCAGCTTAATAATGTGACGGTGAAGAATAAATATTTGTTATCACAGATAGATGATCTTTTTTATCAACTCAAAGGAGCCAAAGTGTTTTAAAAAATAGATCTAAGATCAAGATATTATCAGTTGAGAATTAAAAAACTGGATGTGCTAAAGACTGCTTTTAGAACTAGTTATGGACATTATGAGTTTCTAGCAATACTGTTTAGATTAACGCATGTGCCAGCAGTGTTCATGGACTTAATGAATCTGGTATTTTGAGCATATTTTGGATAGGTTTGTAGTTATATTTACTGATGATATTTTGGTTTATTCTAGTTTAGACTAAGAGCACGAGCAACATTTAGGATTAATACTGCAAATTTTAAAGGAGCATCGGCTGTATGCTAAGTTAAGCAAGTTTGAGTTCTAGTTGAAGGAGGTAACCTTTTTGGAACATGTGATTTTAACTGATGGTATACTTGTTGATCCGTGGAAAGTTGAGGCAATATTGAAATGGGAGAGGTCAACCAATGTAACTAAGATTTATAGTTTTCTTGGATTGACGGGATACTATAGGAGGTTTATAAAAAGATTTTCCACAATTGCCATTCTGATGATGATTAACTCAGAAAGGAATTAAGTGGGAGTGAACTAGAGAATATGAAGAGAGCTTCCAAAAGTTGAAACAAAAGCTAACTACTACTCCGATATTAATTCTTCCATCAGGGATAGAGGGTTTGTAGTTTGTAGTGATGTATTAAAGAGATGACTAAGATATGTGTTGATACATGACATGACCAAAGAGTTGATGTCTTTTTCTAGTGTAGGAGTGTCGAAGCAATAAATAACCCTACAAGACCGGGGTCGAAACATAGAAAGGTTAACTATATATATTATAAATAACAACAATAACAACAACAATAAGAAGAAGAAGTTAAAGAGGACTTTGAGATGTAAAATTAATGTGAGAATTAAATAATGATAAAAAACAAATATCAAAGTTAAAGGATTCACTAATGGTATTTAAAATAATTATAGTATAAACTCTTTTTATTACTTAACTAGAAAACCACACACAAAGAAGGTTCCAATCGGATTATAAATGGTTAATATGATTACATTAGTTATCTTATTCGAATAATGCTAATACTTGTAAATGTTGTCAGACATTCATGATTATAACTTATATTAACAAAAAATCAAGTTCCTTTCATAGTACAAGTATAGGTTATACCATATGGTTGGACTATGAAAGTGCCAAGTATTTGTTGTATCAAGTGTTATACAACATAAATCTAGATTAATCATTTAACAAGCAAAGTATTAAAAGTAAACAAAATAATAAATACAAAACATGTTAGTATCAAATATTAAATTTCATGTTGAGTTTATAATATACTTATTCTACACTATTAGTGTAACATTTTCACCTTGACATAATAAACTTAGCTAAACATAATGAAGAAGAGAAACATAAATAAACAAGATAAGAACATAATTCTATAAATATAGTAAAGAAAATCAAAGGCATAAACAAGAGATTAATGAAAGCAAATCTTAAGCATAACAAAAAAGTAAAGAAAAAGAACAACATGATCTTGATTTGAAAACCAAAAGGTCTAAATGTATTGCAAATGCCTCCTTTTATAGGCTAAAATTTGAAACTATTGATTTGTTGACTAATTATTGAGTGAGTGACCATACCTTGACTTGGTGACAATCCTTATCTTTTTGTCTGAACAAAACATCATTGTTAATATCAAAATTTGAACAGATTATCTTCATGAAAGTTTTAAAAAATTATCTCAGCTTTCTAATAAAAAAATCAATGCATTTAGACTTCTAAAATCGGAGATATGGGCTAAATACTGAACAATATCTGGGCTGTAGAACATATTCAAACTTCTCCGTTGTTGCTACAATTTGAACTTGAAAACGGCCTTTTCGAATCTTTGATTCTTCATGAAAGTTTTAGACCTATATCTTAGCTTTCCATCCATACAAAACAGACCTAAATCTAATTCTACAACTCTAGTTATGATCCAATAATTGGATTATGGTCTAGTTTAAATTGAACCAACATCTTTTTTCTAAGCTTAACCATCTCTTTGTCTTTTTAATTTCAGTAGTTAAACTCACCAATCAATCCCTTGATTTATATGGTAGGTCTGTATTTAAGATGAATATTTACCATAAATTAAAGGTATCTTATATTATTAGATATGTTATTATAAAATGTGCTCTAGTTAAGGAGTTATTGATACTTCAAGTTCAAAATAATGATATAAAACCTTAATAAAAATACACTTTTAAGTACTAATCAAGACAACATGGAGAGGTTATTGCTTATGCGTCCAAACA
The DNA here is from genome assembly GCF_000495115.2 of Populus euphratica. NCBI lineage: Eukaryota > Viridiplantae > Streptophyta > Magnoliopsida > Malpighiales > Salicaceae > Populus > Populus euphratica. Next base: position 83,596 of record NW_011500771.1, on the reverse strand, counting down.
ATTGAAGCCTCATGAGGTCAACTATCCATTGTATGATCTAGAATTGGTTGTAATTGTGTTTGCCTTGAGAGTGTGGAGACATTATCTATATAGGTCTCAAGTATAAATTTTTACTAATCATAAGAGTTTGAGGTATTTGATGACTCAGAAAGAGTTGAATGTGAGATAAAGATGTTGGGTAGAGTTAATTAAAGATTATGATTGTGTGATAAACTACCATTCAAGAAAAACTAATATTGTTGCAATATGTTTAGTCGTAAGAATAAAGTCGTAGTAACGGATTCAAATGAATGTGATAATATGAAGCTAATTGAACTGGGAAAGATAAATGCTAAAATAGACATTGGGCCTAGGGATTTTTTGTTAGCTCAGTTAAAAATCAGGTTAATAATCTAAGATAAAGTATTGGAAGCACAAATGAGGGATGCTGAGGTTAAAAAGGGGAGGGATAAGGTAGAATCAGGAGTTGAAACTCCTTTCCAAGTATTGAATGATGGTATGATGGTGATGGGAATGCAAATATATCTTCGTAGAGATAAAGTATTGAAAGAAGAAGAAAAATTTACCCTAAATTTTTATATTTAACTAAGAAATTGTCCCGAATAAAATAGTGGGAGCCTTACATTCATAATCTAAGTTTTTATTGTTTTTTTTAGAATCAATTAACTTTGCAAGTTATGTAAACCTTAATATTATTTATGTATTTGTTTTTATTGATTGCATGTTTATTATTAAACAATACTTGTCTATTATTTTTTGTGATGTATTGAGTAGGAAAGAGGTTCAAGATGATTGGACCATAATTATGATATGAATTGTGTCAGGAATGAAAATGTTGATAACTTGGTATGATCTTGTTATAGTAGAAACTCTGCCAAAACTTTTATTAAAAAAAATTACACTGAAAAAAATAAACATTTATAAGTAAATATGTTTTTTTTTTGGGTCATGATATATGCCCTTGATAATGGTAAGTAATGGTTTTTTGAACTTTTCTTAATATGACCTAAACAACTTCAAAGGCAAGGTTTTTCTACATGCTAAGTGATAAAGTAGCAAATATAAAATATATTGTATTATTAGCCTCATCAATAGCCTTTCAGCTATATAGGCTGACTTTTGTTAGTTGTTTGGAATTATTAAATAAGCTATTAAGTTGTTCAAACCTAATGATTTATATCTTAGTTGGATTATTACCCTTAAACAATACTTCATAGCACTATTAAATGAATGAAATCCATAATTCCATGTAGTTAGATACAATGTTTTCTAGCATGATCAACCATCAGATTCCTCATGTCGTATTCTAATTGTTTAAATTAACAATAAACATATGAATTACAAAATTAACTCCCTGTATTTTTCACCTGATTTTTCTTGCATATAGTTAATTTATTATTCCACCATCTACTGCCTCTATTGTCAAGGTCTTAATGGTTATAATATCATTTTGTATTTTGCTGGCTATTTAAGTGTTGATGAAGTTATAAGTGTTTTTTGAATCTACCATAATGAAACTAGATGTTTATCAACCTTTCTGGTTACTTTAATAGTATGAAACCATATGATACACTCCAAAGCATTAATTGAGATATGAGGATTGATTGTTTCAACAATAAGTTCATCCTCATTAATACCATCTTCTTGGGTTTTATTTTTATCTTCTAAAATAAATCATGAATAAAGCCTCTTGTTTTTATAATTGTTCACAAGTACAAACTTCTCACCACACTAAAAGCATAAGTTATTTGCTCTTATTTCATCTAACTACGTATTCTTTAAGGATTTTGTGGGTTTAATGATTGATTTATTGGTGTAGTTTTGGGTTAAGGTGAATAATAGGCTAGTTTGGGATGATTTTTAAGAGTTGGTGGTTAAGAAAGCTAGGGTCTTATAATGTGTTTGATATAGATTAAATTTGGTTTAAGTGGACTGTGTTACAATTTGAAAAGTATTTTTTTATGTTTTTCTCATGAGGGTGTCTATAAAAAAATGTGTTTTTTTATAAACATACTAAATTATAGACTTGCTTACTAAAATCTTAATATAAACCTCCCATAAAAAAACATTATAGTTTATTTCTCACTAATCTCTTCTATATTACACCATATGACAAAATCCTGAATATAAGCCTCTAGATTCCCCACTTGCTCAAAATCCTTAATTTATTCCAATAGATATTTGAACATTAAATTTACAACATAATGCATTCATATATTCATTTAAAGTAACTTCTTGATTTTCTAGGATTGATTTTTTAGGCTCTTTATAAAATTCTAATGCTAGTAAAGAGTTATACCATTAAGGTAATATGAAACCAACATAAACTTTTTAGAGTCATCAATTTCTTTAACATCAAAGTACTAGTTAAATTTATGAAGCCATTTGTATACATCATCATCATCAAAATTAGAAAATCCATGTTTAGGCTTAAGTACCTTGTTGTGGTAATGTCTTTCTTCACAAGTTAAACATGTCCTTGAAGCAAATTATTTATTTTGAGAGACTTGTTTGTCCTTTATAACACTAGTTTCATCTATAGACTATTACAACTTCTACGGAATAAAGCTTTATTGATAAGATATCTCATTAATGAGATCTTTTAGTTCTTCGAATTTAGCTTTATATCTAGATTTAGTGTTTTCCATTTTCCAACCATATGCTTTCAACACTTTTATTACTTGCTCATACTTTTGTGCATGCTTTTTATTAGCAGATTCAAAGAAATATTTCATTCTTTTGAAATACTGGGATCGAGTATTAAGTGTCATGTCTTGAATCCAAAGATTTATGGCTTTAGTACAACTTGAAACAAGCTTAATATCAATGGACCTAACTTGAAGTATTTACAGGATTGTTTGGATGGAAGGAATGGCTAGTGGCAAATTCTGTAAGTGTAAAATGTAATTTTATTGTGGAAATAGAGAGAATATGTGATTCTTTCAAATTAACCTCAACAATTATTCATTATTCTTCTTATTATTTTCTTTTATAAATTTTGTTACATATAAGTGAAAGCATCCTTATATAAAAAATGCAATTATACTCATCTATTAAGCCAATAAATGACATACATTATAGGACACTAACGAAAGAAAACATCTAAATGAGATGTTGCATTTTACAATCCATAAGCATGATATTACAGGGAATGTAATAGTCATATGTATTGGAGTTAATTTTTTTATAATCCGCTATTCCTAGTTACCAATATTCTATTCTTAGAATAAACTTATGACAAGTAATTAGTTGAAATCTTTAATTTAGAAAACCTAATATTAAATCCTTAAATTTTTCTATATGATTGGGCGACTTTTATTAAATGTTTTATAACAATTTAATTGTTTTCTCTATGAAATACCCTTCATTAAGCTTTTCATAATAATTTAGTTGTTTTTTTCCTTAAAATGTCTTATATTTTTAAAAGGAGCAGCAATTAACTTGGTTAAGGGACCACCAAATAATTCCATACCTTTACTATAATTTGTTTAAAAAAATTGTCATGCCTCAAGTATCACATATAATACATATAATAAAATGAAAGGAAACTTCATCTAAGAAGCTATTTGTTTTGCATAAAATAAAATAAAAAATATTTTACATAATATATTTAACGGAACATAACTAATAACATGATGAATACAATAATATGAAATACAAATGAAATGATGATGGCTAATAAATAATTATGGTAGTAGAGTAATGACCGAGGATAAAGTCGAGGTTATTATAGGTAAGAGATGGCAATAGAAAATGATTGATTATTGTTGCAAAAACAAAATTGATGGCAATGAAAACTATATGGTTATTATAGGTAAGAGGTGGCGATAGAAAATGATTGATTATTGTTACAAAAATAAAATTGGTGGCAATGAAAACAATATAGGAGACATGATAGAAAATGATTGATTATTGTTACAAAAATAAAATTGGTGGCAATGAAAACAATATAGGAGACATGGGTGTGATGTTAATTGTCGAAATAAGATGATTTTGGAGTGAAGGTTGATAGCATCAACGGTTATGATGGTAGGATACTAATAACAAATAAAAATAATAAAAATAGTTGATTAGGTAAATAGATTATTTACAGGATACTAATGACAAATAAAAATAATAAAAATAGTTGATTAAGTAAATAGATTATTTACTTGAATTGTTCCGGTCATATTAATTTAAAAAAACATATTTAAATGTTGTTAATATACTTTCCAAAAAAAATATTAATTATATAATAATTAATTCAATGTAACCTTACGAACAAGGATAACTATTGAAACAAATTTTCAATCAACAAATCAAACTTGAAATAAAAAATAAGAATAACTTAATAAAAAACAAATCAGAATAAATTATAAAATTTAATTTTCAGTTAATTTAATGTTTAAAAATAAAATTAAAAAAATAATAAAGAAACTTGAGTTAACCTAAAAAAAATTAATTTTAATTATAAAATTAAAATAACTCTATAAAAAACAAACAAAAAAATTATAAAATTTAATTTTTAATAATTCTAATATTAAAAAATAAAATAAAAAAAAAATCAATTACCAATAATAATAAAAAAAACCTAAATTAATTAGAATAACCCATAAAATTCACAACTTGAATCATTCACAACTTGAATCATGTAACTAGAATACTCATAAGGAAAAAATATATATATAAAACTCATCCCTAATATATTAAAAAATAGTAAATGATAATTTTTTTAAAAAAAGCTAAATTTAATTATTATTTTTTAAATCTATTTCAATTAGCAATATTTGTGAGAAGGGGAATAGTAATCTCCCATCCTAACAATTAATAATAACAATCCAATAAACAGTAGATGAAAAAGGGAATTTCCTTTACCACCTAATAATACACAGTTGGATTAACAGGACCTGGCACAAATCAGATGCCATGTTGACAAAGGGAATGCAACTTGCTACAAAAGAACAACTATCTATTGAAACTAAACCTGATTGAAACACTAAACAAACCAGCAGATAATGAAGAGGTCACAATGGAAAAGATAACTTCGACGCTCCATCAAACTAGATGAGCGAAATTTCTTTTGAGAAATAATGCTGAGAATATTTACATCGACGTTACGGCCAAAGCCCAGCAGGCAACACCTTCTAATTCCTTGGATCAGGGTACAAGAAGCGTTGTTTCCCAGCCAAGAGGGACAAGCATCTACTTGATGAAAAATGAGCCGCTTGGAATATGGAATAGACCCTCACCTACTGTATAGTTATTCTCATGATGAATACACAACAACGATGCCAACCCCTCTCAGAACATTACGTCCAGCCAGGCTACTACACAGCCCAGAAACCCATCTTGGCATCTTTCTGCCATTCTCCCTTCATAAATCAGGTAAATTTGGTAGCTCCAGGCAGAAAGCAGTTGTCCACAATAGACAGCTGTTGATTTCCAGTGGGCAAGTCCAAAATCCAGAGTTGGCCCTCTTCTACCTATCATGTTCCAAGGGTTCACCAGAACAAGCATCCTGATTGATCTGCTTCTCCTTTGGAAGGCAATCAACAGGCATATAGAAATATCCTTTAGGTAATTTCTGGTTCTTCATCGATGCTTCATCTGAAGTCATTACCAACTCTTTCTCAAAAGTCTCATAATGCTGTTATTTGATATGGTAGTGAGTATTGGTCTGAATTTATCCCTAACAGAGAAAACCTAGTGGAACAAAACAGTCAATGATGCAGAAGGAACACGCACCTTTGATTTTGAGCTCCATTCTTCCTCTTCTAAAATATTATAAGAAGCAGAAGGTCTTTGAGGTATTTGTTTCCCAGCAAAAGACATCCTCTCTGAAGGTTTTGGAGTAAAAAGGTTTTGAGATGTGGAGCTGTCATCTGTCTTTTGGTCAGTGTCCATGGTCAAACTCACCTTAATTCTGTGCTTGACAGAAATGGTGCTGTCTACTGTGACATCATCTGACCTTTGGACAGCATCACCGCATGACTTGTAACCATCCGTATTCCCTTTGAGGGATGTTGTAGCTGATTCTGAACTAACATCTGTAGGGAAAAAGGGACTGCTAACAAGCACCGATCGAGCAACTTGGTCTCGTTTGCAAGCAAGTATGCTGTGTGAGCATAAAACCAACTCCCGCTGCAAAAAAATTAAATGTAAGAGGCACTGCTATAAAAGTATATATTCTTCAGAGAATGGTTCGCTTAAAACTGAAGCAGTATGCTAACAAACAAAATGAACTTCTAGCAAATGAATGTATTGGGGTGAGTGTTACTCCAAACAATAAAAATACAATTTAGCATATTTTACTCGGTTCAAAGTGTAAATATCAAGCAATAATAGGAAAAAATTCACCCTGAAGTCTCAACAAGGATGCAGGAGGAAGTTCGAGAGAAGTTAAAAAATAAAGAAGCAAACACAGACCTGAAAGAACACTTTCAACATGGTATTTTCTTTGCTGACTTGACTACATAATACTGGGTAAAAATATCCCTAGCAACCACTTTGCTGTTACTGAGAAAGTTACCTTTATTTTTTCACGTCTAACAATTCTTTCACAAAGAAGACGCAATCTCTCCAGTTGACCCTATAGAAATAAATTTAAAAACAAAGTTAATTAGGTCACCGTAATTCTACCCCTAAGAATATGATTAAATCTTGACTATAGTACAAATGCAAACAGAAACAAAGAAAGTATTGGCTATGAACTTCCTATAAACACAAGACGATTCCTTCACAATCAATGCACATGACATTAGGAAAAATTGCTTAATGTTTCATCAGATTGGAAAGAAGCAAAGCCATAGATTTAAATCAACCTCATGAACCAGTAGCAAGAAAAATAATTTCACCACCCCGGCTTTCATAGAAAATAAGACCTCAAACACAAAAAAAAAAGAAAAAATCACTTTAAAAGAAATAATGTCGTGACCAATGTAAAATATTATAAGAAATAAGTTGGCTGGGTCATACGACTTAGAATTACTTTAAAAGAGCAATGATCTTATGCAGTATATGCCAAGAGGATAGACATGTACACAACATCTATGGCATTAAAAGTTATCAGAAAGACATTCTTCTATTCAATTTTACAATTCAAAATAGGAGACCAGTTCCAAGGAAATAGACCACTGTAAACATACAAAAGTCATTAGCATATATAGTAGAACCAATCTTGGAACAAGAAACAATAGACCTGAGTAAGCATTAACATCCACCTGAATGAAGATTACATGATTAATCAGAGTGCATGCTTACCCTGACTTGCCTCATGCTCTTTATCTCCTCTTCTCCATGTTTTTGAGTTCCGTTCTACATAAATCAAGCAATGGAAAATTATAAAATGACAATCCATCAATACTTTTTAGGTACAAACAACAAATTCAGACCTTTGCCTTCTGCTCCAAGCTATGCTTTTCACAATATGCCATGTGCTGCATCTTGCCATTAAGAGTCTTAACATTCATGTAGAAACCCGCACTTCTAGCACAAGTTGGATGAAATGTGGTCTGACAGTGACCAGCGCTACACTGCATAAAACCATTAATATTTATTACATGACTTGATGCTATAGAAAAGAAAAGGATAAGTTCTGAAACAATCAAAGCTGGAACTCACTTTTATGCAGACACCATGTCTATGACGGCAGACACAACAAATGTTAATCTCCTTAGCAATCGTTTCCTGGAATTACATTGCAGATGGTAGCAAATGTCAGATAAGAACAATACAAGAATGGTCATAAACATGCCCAGTCAGAAAAAAAAACAAGTTAAATTAAAAATATTACATTCCACCCCAAGAAATCTTCAGAAATGTATTCAAAACTCAATGGACTTGAAAATTTTGACAATATGGCCACCTAAAATATGCACATACCATTCCTTCAACAGGATTGACTTGTCCCCTTCTGAATGTTGGTTCAAAGACCCACTAAAAGAAAAAATAGAAAAATAATCATAATAGTATTTCAACAAAGATAAGAAAAAATAATCATGAATTGGCCATTGAAGGATCAAAGCAAAAAATCAACCTCTGCACAAAAGGCATGAACCCATCTACCATCAGTAGATTTCCTGAAAGCACCAGTAATACCACCACATAAACCACATTCCGCACTATTTGCCCTGTCCCAGAAATTGACAGGAGCTCCAGAGCATCTAGATGACAATAATTCTTCACATAATTCACAATGCCATGGACCATTAGATTCCTTCGCACAACGATAGCAATCCAAGTGAACCTCAACCTGTTGGCATAAAAGCTTTTGTTAACAAGAAGTAAGCAGATTGTGCACCCTTAACAGAAAAGATAGTCCATTCTAGAAAACCTTGCAGCCAGAGCAGACTAGGATGTGGTTCAGTATTGTCTCAAATCGTCTGCATATGTCACATAATCTAGGATGATCTCTAGAAAAACCTGAAACTGACTGAACAAAATCAGAGTACTTCTCTAATGAAATCCTTGGAATAGCCACCCTTGAAAGCATTTCTTGTGGACGTGGCATCAACAGAGAAGAAATGCCAGCCCTAACACTAGCAGTGTTATATTTCTGGAACCAAATAAAAATGATAAGACAGATTACTGCATCGAATAATTGCAAGCTTTCTTTTAAAGGCAAGAAAAAAAATCCAAAAGTGAATGAAAAAATTACCTCCTGACAGGCAGATTCATCAAAGGCATCTTTCCTAAATGATGAAGACCGAGAGGAAGCTGCTGCTGCTGCAGTTGCAGCAGCTAGAACAGCCTGGGCTTCCTTACGCCTTCTTTCTTTCCTGCCCCGCTTCTTTGCTTCTCTAACATCACAAAGATACCGGCTAATAAGCACTTCATCCCACCTTTTCCCCCTAGCTGCATCTATCTCCTGGGGTAGATGCCTGGCAACCTTAGATATTAAATTATCTGCAAGCACATTTCATCAGATAAAAAAATGTCATGTAGATGTACATATCAATATGAAGCTACCTTTTTCTTCAATAATTTGGAATGGAATATGAGAATAGTGCAAGAACAGGAAGGTGAAAAAAGCGAGTCAGCGTATCACAAATAAAAAAGATGAAAGATAAAGGCGAAAAAGGAAAGGACCAGTGAAGTGCTTCCTTGCAACTGCATTGCCGAGTAGCCTCTTCTGAAAATAAATAATTTCTCCTTCCACTTCATCCACCGGAGACAGTTTGAGAATTCCCAGTTTCTTAGCCTTAGCCAACCGCTCTAAATTTACTTCACTGGAATTACAGATCAAGTCATTGCATTTTGAGTGTTTATTCTGATGATTACAGAAGATACTGGAATTGGAAGAGGCCTCCAAATGAGAGATTTCTGTATCTTTTGAACCTGTCCAGTTAGGTTTACACATAATAAAATGGTAAAAGAGCTTACAATTATAAGCAATAAAACAGAACTACAATTCTTGACCATAAAATTCATGTTAGCGCAACTTCTACCTTCAAGTTCAGAAATTCCTTTCTGTAAAAGCATTCCAATTTGTATCTGTGACAGCTTCTCATGGACACATGAATGGACATAAAAATTAGAATATTCTTCTGGTTTTCTGCAGCAAGAAATATATAATTTTGCATAAGAACTCATCAGATATTGTTAAATCAGTGTCCACTAATGAAAATAAAAACTTTTTAGAGCTTCCAAAAAGTATCAGGCAGCACAAAATTCTGCATTAAAGAGCTTTCAAAAAATTTACATGAAATTAGGGATGACTAAATTAACATCCGAATAAAGAGGAACTCCCCCATCTGTGTTAATTGAATTGCTCTTCTCCGGAATAGCTGCATGAACTGGCTCGATTTTCTCAGAAAGGCTTCCACCTGAGACATTATCTGAACTGCCTGAGCAACATAAAAATGCCAACATATTCACTTTCATACAGAAGGGGAAATCGGAAAATACATGAAAATTATGTCCTGTTTTCTTTTCTTTCTACCATTTGCTTTTGGTAATATTAACAGAAATCTCAGGCTTTTAATATCACTAAATCACATCAAGTAACATTTGAACTAAGGAGCAAACAATGCTTGACAACTGAAATAAAAAAATAAAATAAATAAATTCTTCATATGCATATCGTCAGCTGTGAAGAGAGAAAGGAATAGATGAGAATGAAACCTCACTTCCTCAATATGAGATGCATACTTGTCATCCTTCTAGAATAAAAAGAAACACTAGGGGTTTCTGACCCCTCCAGAAGGACAGCAAGCCTCCTCAAAATTCCCCCACTATCATACTCCCTAGCGAGTGAAAACAAGAGAGAACAAAATATTTAATCCCATAACAATTACCTCATGATTGATCCTAGAGGATCCTAAAATTCCAATCCCCCTCCCACCAACAAGAAAAGGTAAGATTTCCTTCTCAATTTGGCAACCGCCCAAAACTCAATCACAAAGATGAGGTCTTGCAAGAGAAATTTCCATATGAAGGGAGCCCATAACTAAGATGATGTTAGTTAAAAAATCACCATCTCATTCCTTGACATTTTCACCTAATCTATATGCTTGATTCATTCCCTTGAAAGAGGAAGATGACTGGATCTTTAAAACAAGTGTCATTGCTCTTATGCTCACCAACTTTACGAGTGAAAAAAGAAACACAATCTGTTAGTAAAATTTAATTATATCCTCAACTGTCCAAACACTCTTCCGATCAGTGCAGCATTCAAATTTAATTATATCCTCCTATTCTTTTTCTTCTTCATCTCTAAGCTTCTTATGGAGGAAGGTGGAGGTTTTGGAGGAAATAGTTGTAAATTAGTTAGAAAGTATCTAGTAAGCTTCCCCAAGGCATAGAGCACCCTTTCTAGAGCAGGAATATTCTTGGTATTTTCTCACTCCAACAAAATAAATCCATTGAGGCAGTAAGGGGCCAACAAAGAAAAACATCTGCTTGGTAAAACATCCAACAGCCAAAAAGGATGCTTTCCTAATTTATCAGCAGTAGCTTTACTCTAATGTTAAGACCATACCTTGTCATTGTCAAGAAAAGTAAACAACAGGTAGAGTTGAACTCTTCTTTGAATCAACCAATTTCCAGGAAGTTAAAAAAATATATATATATCAACTGCCTTCTCAAGTAAAGAAAGTAGAAAAAGTACACAAAAGCAGTCCAAGCAAAACCAATTAACAAGGATAAGGCAACCTTCTCCAATAGATAGGGCATTGATTGGAAAAACCAAATGGATGATTCTGACAATCATACCTTCACTTTTAGGCAAATGCACCACTGAAGAGTCTTGAATCACATCAGGGAACTGTGTAAATAAAACAAAATGGTAGAAATATTATTAAAAGAGAAAGGTAAGCAGAAAGGATTCATCTATATAAGCACTCAAAATCACCAAACGGTGAGTAGAACCTAAAAGCAGAAGGAACGAATAGAACATAAAGGCAGACACATTGGATCTAAGTACAAATTTACAAATAGCAGTAACTTCCACTACTGTAGAAGATAACTGCACCCTGCTTCTTCCCACTCCTTCCAAGATGATATCTTAATGCAGATAAGTGATTCAGAAAAGGAAAATGACAAATTATACCATAATCACCCTCTCCCAGGCCTGCATAAAATAAACCTCACTGCTTGCTCTTATTGCCATCATTACAAAACCTTCTGGAAGTTGCACATTTAACATGTCTAATGAATGGACAAGGCATCAACTCTATGTCCAACAAACCTCAGATGAGAAGCCAGGAAATGTCCATAAAACAACATAATGGTTCTTCGAGAGGATTTTGCTACCCAAACTTCTTTCAACACAACACAGCATTGAACACTTCAATTGCTACATGCTTTTTTTCCTTCTGACAAACAAACTTTTTGCATGCATATTTTGATACTAAAATAATTCACAATTTAAATTTAGCAATTCTTATTCTCTCTTTTTCTATTTGCATATCAAAAGTGTGATGACAGCACATTCATAAGTTCTACACTGTTCAAAAGTGTGAATATCATCAATATTTTAGCAAACACAGCTGAATATATGGATGCTTAAGCAATCCGAACAACATAAGCACAGGTCACAACTGCCTTGGCTCACAATGATAAGTTGAACAAATTGGGCAGAAACAATAAATAGACAAAAGAATGCATGCAGTCTAGAAAAACAAATTGCTGAGCAATCAATAACTAGGAAATGAAAAAAGAAGCATAAACTATCAGTAGAAAAGAAATAGCTTCAGTCCCTAACACCACGCCATAAAATGATAAATGGAAGACATAGAAAACCTAATATTTTATAGAAATGAACCACAAATGGCAGGTGCCTCTGGCATCAGTTTTGCAATTGTACACATGCATACACTGTTAATAGGAGAAAAAATCTAACTACAGGCAGATGAAAACTACAGTCTATTAATTAATACCTTCAACAAATACAAGTAAACAAAAATATGAAAATAAATACTGCACGTTTAGGCATACAAAAATTGAAAGGAAGATAGTGCTGATGTGTGATAGCTTCTGCATTCTGCCTCATACACGAGGGAAAAAAATCAAGTTCACAGGTGCCATCAACAATGTTGTAGTCACTGAAGAAGATTGCTGCAAGGGCCATATGGAAAGTCAATTTTGTTCTCAATCACTGTGCTACAGATGTTTTGGAGGTGTTTCCTAACAATAATTCAGAGAGACTGAGGAAGCTTTAGTATTTTATCTTGGTCATTTTGTGTTTCAGATTCTCTTTCTGCTTTGGGGAAATTCTCATCCACCATTTCTGAAAATTTTCCCTTTTTTCAACAATTTTTTTTTTCTATATAACTATGTTCTGTATTACCTAATATTTTGAATAAACAAAAAAAATAAAAGTCACTTGAAAAGAAATATAAAAAGCATGACATGAAAAACAAACACTCTTCAAGGTTCTTCTCGGAAAAAATCTCAGAGCCTTATAGCATAGGTAGCTGAGAAGATTTCAGGAGGATGGAGGGTGAGGTTCTTACAAAGGAAGATAACTGGCAAAAAAGAGTTAGCAGAAACCAACTTTCCAAAGACATAATAACTCACATACCTACAAATAGAATATTCATAATACAGACATCAAAATTAATATCTATACCATTGATTAGGAAAAATAATTACAAGAAACAGATGCCACCAGAGTTTTCTTTTTCCTTCCAAATCAACGTGGTAAACACAGAGAAATTTCATTTAAGCAATGGAAAAAACATGTGGTGGCCATATCATCCTTGTTATGCAAAGTATTATTTGTATTATAACAAGAACAAGTTAACATGAAAGAATATACTCAGGATACTTTGAGAAAGGATGGAATACCATTAAGAACGAGTTACAGTAAGAGAAAAAACTGGAGGAGAATCAAAACACAAAGGAAACCACTCCTTAACATCTTCACCACATTCACATACACAACTGCCAAATTAGAGATCTTCTCCAATACTTTTGTTGTGACACAAAGGTAAACTAAGGCAAACAGGAGAACTTAAATAGCACTACAGTTATGAACTGTTTAAAGGAAAACAACAGGACCAGAGAAAGGAAAGATATCAGAAAATTGAACTAGAAAATATGCAGAAAAGGAAAAGGCTCCTAATTCAAGTAGTTAATTAAAAACAAGCACAAAAAGAAATTCCAAACACAAAATTAGCTCCTAATCACAAAGCAAGTCACATCTTCAGATGGTGATTCAAAACAGACAAAACAAATCAACTAACCTCCTATAAGAATCTTTGTAGCAAATAATTACAGTGCGATAGGACTACCTTTTCAGATACATCAGGGAAGGATGCTTCACTAGATTTTTCAGGTTCTTCTCCTCTCAGTTGACTGACAACTTTCATATCTTCCATTAGCATACCGTTGTCACTAAAAATTTCCTCGGGTGAGCAAACTACTCCGTTATCCCTCAAAACTTTAATGTTACTTTTGGTTCTTCTCCGAGGGGGAACTGATTTAACAGCAACAGCATCTGTAATATCAGTCTCAGATATAGTGATACCATCAGAATGGTCTGCTGTTCCAATCTCAGCTTTTGGTAAAACTGTGGATTTTAGTTTAAGTTTCAAATATTTACGTTGACTGGCCATGTAAACATGATTCTGAAACCACTTGACTAATTTGGACTGAAAATCAGGGACCAAATTAACTTCCTGCAGAGAAAAGGTCAAGAAGCAAAAAGTCAGCAATGATTAATGATGAACACTTGTTTCAGAAAATGAACAGAAAGTGAAATACATGGTCCGGTGCATTACAGCCAATGTTGAAGTTATCAAATCAGGTGACATGCCGATTTCCATTGCCAATTCTTCAGCATTGACTTTTCCTTGGTCAATTAACTACACCATTAAAATTTCCAAAGAGGTCAAATAAAACAATAAGAGGGAAATAACCAAAGAGAAAAACTACATGGATGCATGCATGCAATACCTATATATCTCAAAAGTCAAAACCCATGCAAAAAGCATGAAAACCTAAGTTTTTTCAGTACCTTCTTCAAAATCAGCAAAAGATTTCGGGAGTCAGTGCTAGCACCCTCATAGCAACCTCTCTCAAATATCCCTATATCAATGAGTTTGTCCACATCCCCAGATTCTGACAAAGGTTCAGCGTTTGATCTGGAATCAAACAATCCTATTTCCCATAACTCACCATCACCAGGTTTACCAGAATTAGTATCAGAAGTTTCTGTGTGGACTGCAAGTTTATCTCCATTTTGGCCAATATTTAACTTACTCTGTTTGTCCATTTGCAACGTTGATGGATTATAGCTGGCAACAGAGCAGTCATGGCTGGCAGACACAAAAGCCTCTCCTAATTGATGGGTATCCCTATCATTAGGGAGTTCATTGTGCTTTGAGCAAAAGGCTCGTAATTCAACCTGTTGACACACACATAGTAAAGAAATTTAGAGAAGATGTCATAGCATAAAGTCAATAAAGTTCTTGTAGCACTGGTGGTTATGGTGGTGGTCACTGTAGTTGTGGTAGTAACATTAGTAAGAAAATAGTTAGCAAATTATATCTTCATTGTGATGAAGAGAGGAAAAAGGCTTACATTATCAGTACCATATTTCCCCCAGACCTCCATCCTATGTCTTGCTTCCCTTGCACATATAGGATGGAAAGCAGTTCTACAAGTTCCTGAATAAACCACATGAACAGAAAGGCATTACCAGAAAAGCTAAAAGTGCTGAAGCTAGATGAGACAGAAGGTAACAGTGCCAAAGCTAAATGAGACAGAAGGTAACAGTGCTAAAGCTACATTATACGACTTATTGATTAAAGTGTTTCAAAAATAGCTTTGGAAACGAGAAAAGCTGCAGCTATCAGTGCAAGAATGGGCAAGTTCGAGACCTGAAAACTAAGGACATAACATTGGCTCATCAGAGAGACAAGCAAAATGAGCACAAGTGACAATTGGATGAAATGACTTCAACATTATATTTTTAAGTGATCTCAAAGATTCCATAGCAAGCAAGTATATCTTTGAGTGATCTCAAAGATCCCACAGCAAGCAACCCTCAGTAATCAAAATGCCCCCATTGGATGCAGTTAAAGCTTATTATGACAGCTTTGTTTCCCCTCAGTTTTCTACTTCACACCATAATGAAGATTTATCTTCGTTCTTGAAGGAAAAAGCAAATTCATCCTTCCAAGACTAAGACAAGACACTGGTGAATGTAACAACTAAATTACGAATAATACACCTACAGGTAAGTGAACAGCCACAGTAAACCCTGTGGTCTCCATTCGGAACCAGGGTGCTTGTGCAAGATCTGCTTTCATTTCTAGTGGTGAAGTAACCATAATCACAGGTCTAATCACTTAGATATTAAGAATAATGGGACTCTAACAAACACATGCGTACTTTTACATGAGCACTCACACAGAGGGGACAGATAAAGAGCAGTACTAAATGGGCCGCTGGAAACTAACTAGGCACAGAAGAACAGCAAGCAGCAGGGCCCTTAGTGGTTTACAAGAAAGCCAAATCCACACCAACCCTTACTAAGAATAAAGGCAACTAATGCCAAAGGCTTTAAAAAGATTTGAGGATAAAATACCACAAGGAATAAAATAGGAATGGTGGCTGGTAAAACAAGTATAGGGAGATAACATCCAGCATATCTTAACAATGCAACAGCCATAATAGCCAAGATTTTTTAGGTAAACTCTCAGGCTAAAAACTGCCAAAGGATGAGGGACATCCAGCATCCAAGACCAGCACAACAATGTTAGCAGTCATCATCTCGATTGGAAAAGGGTGAAAAGACCATGGAGAATTGCTCAAGAGTAGAATCAGGAACAAAGAACAAGCCCCGCATTTTGTCCTGACAAAAGCCATTACACAGAATCCAAATCTCAGGGTGTAAAATAGCAGCAACACCAGCTAAAAACCTTAGCAAGGCCCATGAAACAGATGTTTCCATAACTTGGTACATACTAAAAAAACTTGGGCACCAGAGAGCAAGATCCTAACAGACATTCATTAATTAACCGGGGCAAGAAAGTAAATTCATAAGCCAAACCTAATCACTGCTAGAGATACATACATCACCAAACATCAACCAGTGCTAAATACATCACCAAACATTTTACATAGCAAGTCCTCAAAGCACCCAATCAGTGTGTTCTCACAGGTTTATTAAAAGTATTAGACTTTAGACCAAGCCCTCAACCTTGTTTTTGCAAAAGTTTCGAGAAGAACTGTGTTAGAACACACCAACGGACTTCATCACATGAAAATAACTAATGTCATAAAAAATTATTAGATTAATCAACTCCGCTCATAATTAAACAAGATTCATGTGATCTTCCAGATTGTGCTGATCATTATGTAAATTGTGGTAATAATGTGGGATGTTCACCTAACAGAAATTTTTTTATTAATTAATTAATTTTATTGATCAAAATTTAACATGTGATCCAGCATTCAGCAAAAATGTAACTGCAATCAGTAGGCATTTGCATACAGGAAAGAAAGATTCATGAGAGACTATATTCTAAAATTTCAAGCAATATTGAAGTTGGGCCTATTAATGTCAGATTTCCATAAGTGTGAGATATTTTATGGTTTTTTTTTTTTAAAAAAGTCACATTGCCAAGAACAAAACAATCCTGAAGAGCAAGCATTCCCATCAAAGAATGCACGAGTTACATTCCTGGTAATCTTACAGTCCTGCAAATGGCATCTTTTGCATCCTTCTACAATGCATTAAACTGTTTCAACCCCAATCCCTCTCCAATCTCCTCCCAGCCTCATGAATATGCAACAACAACAACCATGCCTCCATCCCAAATTATTTCGGGATGGCTAAATGGATCCTTTTGTGCCATTCCGCATGATCATACACCAAATTGTCCCATCAATCCAGTTTGAAAACCAAAATATTGGATCAAGTAGCCAGGCTTTATAGGCATGTGAGTTAAACAGTGTGTGAAGTCATGAATCAACAACCTGATTGCACATCCAAGGAGAAAGAAGCAAAAGATTGAGAAATTTAATTTGATGACACCATATGCTTCAGTTCAGAAGCAAATCACAATTTAAATAAGCCTATCAATCGCGAAAATCATCTACTTGACTTGACAAAATAACAATAGAAGGACATTGTCTTTTGCGTACAAGAAAAACAAGTGAGATCAACAGTGCTATCACAGATAAAGGGAAATTGATTCAATATCAATAATCATTATATATTTTTATAACAAGGGGCATAAATTATCTGTCTGACTGTTGTTAAATTTCATTTTCATTCCAATAATAACTTGAGCTATAAAATTCAAAAGGAATTCATTCAATGTTGGAGAGACATTATCTCTTATTGATTACCATGATTGTATTCATCCCTTTAAGAAAGAAATACGGTGCACCATGCTATGATTTAGTCCAGGAAGAAAAAACCAGGAGAAAATGAGATGCAAATGAATCATAGACACATAATCGCTGAGAAATATAAACCAATTAGAAAACAAGAAAAAAATAACACTTCTCATCATTCTTTGATTCAATAAAAGACAAATACAATGTAGACTAAAGAACAAAAAGCATTTGCACAATATAACAATATGACTTGTAAGCTGCATTAGACACTGGCTCTGCTGCCAAACAGGCAAAAGTTGCAATAGACACCAACCCAGTGTACCAGAGGAAAATAATAAATGCATAATGGCATAAAATAATGGAGCAACAAAACATACCATGACTGCACCGAACACAGGTACCACACTTCACCTTGCATACATTACACACTAATTTTCTTCGGGTTTCCTTAATTCCACTCACATTCACAATTGGCTCCATCTTTGCTAAGTCCTCTATGTAGACCTCAGGCATCCACTGGGAACAAAACAAGTGCACAAAATCCAGAACAGACTTACCATTGTCTACATCTACAGGTTTCAAAGCACCACCCTGCTTCGGACAAAGTACACAAGACTGCTTCGCTAAATCATTGCCATCACTCTTCTGCTTGCACCAGGAACACAACCACGACTCGCTTACATCTCCTTGCACACCGTAACACTTAAGATGAACTGCAACCTTGCAAGAAGAGCAAACAATCAACCTGTTTGAAACATTACCCGTCTCACCCTTGCAGCAAAAATCACATAATGACAAGTTTCCTTCACAAGGACAACCAACCAAAACCTTCTCCAACCCTGCATCACTGCCTAAAAGTTTCCGCTTCTTGGAAGGCTTTTCAGAGGTCAATATATCCCTGTTCCTACAACCTAAAAGCCACTCTACACTGTTAGACAAATCAGAAACAGAGCACGTCTTTGCTTTCTCCTGGGGCAAACACACAGCTCCATCACTTTGAGTCACAATGTCGATTTCCATTAACTGCTCATCCTCTTGATTGACTTCGTCTTTCAAGACGAGTCCATTTCCATTTACACCCATACAATCCATTTCAAAGTTACCATTTGCATTCTCCACATTGGCCCTTGTCTCAGTTTGTTCATTAGTCTCGCTTTCTTCAAACTTCCCATTCACATTTTCCCCAGTTTTCACATTTGTCACAATGGTCTCGATTCTCTCAGTTTTCTCATTTCCAATATATGGAATGTAAAAACACTTACTATAACCTAAAGAATTAAATAAAGAAGATAACTCAAACAAATCATCAATATCAGGCAATGTCAATTCCCTAAAGTAATCTTCAGTCTCAACCCAAATATTCCCTCTTTTAGACCCGTCACTTGCCCGCGAAGAAGACTTCTTTTCCGCTCCAGAATGAGACCTTTTATGTCTCTTTCTACTCCCATTTGATTGCCTCAACAAACTAGCAAACCTGCTTGGCAAAGTAGACGCACTTGGAAAACTCGAAACACCAGAACCAGACGCATTCTCCGCAGCATCAAATGGCGAGCGCACGCTTAAGACCTTGTGAGCTTGGGAGAAGAAATCAACCTCGAGTGGATTCGATTTCTTTACTTTTGGTTGAGGTATTTCAGACTCCTTCATGAGGGAATTGGATGCCGGAACCCTATAAACTGGACGGCAAGACCTCTCGCCAGTTCCGCAACCTCCGTCAGGACCCCTACCCATCATCTTCTTTCACCGGTGGCATCGGCCCTCCGGTCATTCCCGACACCAGCCACAACAACTTTCTTTACCACCGTCGCGTTCCATAACAAAACCACCCTAACCCTAATTTGTCCTCTAGTGAGGTTAATACTTCACATGCGTAGAGACATGCAGAGATACAGGAGGATAAAGAATTTCGCGGCTAGGGTTAGGGTTTCAGTTAGTCAGGTTCGTGAAGTTGGAGACCCGTTTTGTTGTTTTTATTTTTTACAACTGGTTTTTGTTTTTTTATTTTTTTCTGGATTTTGCTGTCGAGGAGAAAAGAGAGAGACAGAGCGATTAGCTTTTTCTGCAGGCGAGAGAGGACTGTCAGTTCTGGGTGTAGATATTTTTATAGTGGGTTACAATACCATGGAGTGACGCGATAAAGTTGTACCAGTGTGGCTGCCGAAATGATCCACGTGGCATCGTTTTATATGTACGTGTGGATACACCTCTGTGACAAATAAAAGTTTTGTGATTTTTTTTTTATAATAATTTCATATGCGTTCTTTATTTTTAGAAGGTTTCCTCCATTTAACTTTTGAAATGAAATTTGATAAACCACGGTATCTGTTTTATAGCTGAAAAATAGCTTTTTAAAATAAATTAAAAAATATTTATTGGTTTTTGACTATATGAAATAAATTGAAATATAACTTTTAAAATTTGTTTATATTTATTAAAATAATAAAGATAAAATCATATATATAAAAAAGTTGAACGAAAAACAACCAATTTTATAAATTATTTTAAATAAAATAAATAATAATTAAAAAATATAAACCAAAATATATATATATAAAAAAATTTAAAAGATGATAAAATTACAAAACAAGTTTTAATTTTACAAATTATTTTAAATAACATAAATAATAATGGTGAAAATAAGAATCAGATCTAATTAAAAAATACAAAAGTAAATAACAATTAAAAAAATAAAAACTATATAAAAATAAATATAAATCAAATTTTAGGGACAAAATTAAAAATAAATATTCAATATATATATATATAGCAATCAAAAAATTCAAAATTAAATTTGTTATAATTAAAAAATAACAGAATATTTTTTATTTTGTATAACTTCTGAAAGTTTATTACACCTAAAATAAGATAAAAACATTTTACTCGAAACCAAGCTAATTTTTTTACTAGAAAGTATTTTCAGATGATAAATTTTTATAATAGTAAACAAATATAAAAAATTTTAGAAAATGGTTTTTAAAAAACTATTTTGTATTAAACAATCGGGGCCTAAGATTAATAGATTGTTTATTTTTGCGTTTGAAACTTTATTTGAATGTGTTTTAAAAATATATTTGGTTTGAAAAGACATCAAATTTATATTTTTTTAGTGATTTTTAATAATTTTAATATATTGATGTTAAAAATAAAAAATTATATAAATAAATTTTTTTAATATTTTTTAAAATAAAAATACTTTTAAAAATATTATTCATCTCAATATTAAATATACACTAAGTTAAGGTATGTTAATGATTAGTACTTAAAAGTGCATTTTTATCAAGGTTTTATATCATCATTTTGCATTTGAAGTATCAATAATTCCTTAACTAAAACATGTTTTATAATAACATATCTAATAATATAAGATACCTTTAATTTGTGGTAAATGTTCATTTTAAATGCAGGTATATCACATAAATAAAAGGATTGATTGATGAGTTTAAGAACTGAAATTGAAAGGACAAAGAGATGGCCAAACTTAGAAAAGAGATGCTGGTGCAGTCCAAACCGAAACACTGTATAGTAATTAGGTTATATTAGAAGCTGTAGATCTCATATTTAGGTTTACTTTATATAGATGGAAATGTAAGACATAGGCCTATAATTTTCATATGGAGCCCAAAATTAAAAATGTCATTTTCAAGTCTAAATTGTAGTAACAACAAAGAAGTCTAAATCTCTCCTAATAAGAATAAATAAATAAAGATATACATGATGAGAAAGAAAAGAAATGGGCAAAGCCTAATTACCAGCAATTGTCTTGCCAAAAAGGACACTAGATTTGATGAACTTTAACATATCAAGAACCTTTGCTCTAAAAACACATGTGATTATATTAGGCTTGTCCTCATGTTTAGAAAGTCTATCTTTTTAGGGCTCTCGTTGGATTGCAGGTCAGCTTGTATTGCTTGTGAATGTGATGAAAAGATCTGGATTTTCATATGCCTTACAAATGGCCATAGATCTTGGTAATTATTTATCATATATCGTGGGTTATTAGTTAAAGAAAAGGGGAGAATAATTTTTCTTATTTTTGACCCTTGAATATCCCCTCTAAGAACATCTTCAGTAATGCCTTGATAAAGCTCAGTCCAAAGATCATTTTGGTTCATTATAATGTAATCAAGCCTGTTTTTCTTAACATTGGTAAACGCATCAACCAAAAATTATTGGTAAATACGGTAATCTTTTATAACAATGTCTTCACCATATTCCCTCTCATGAATAAGATACGTATAAAAAGCTCTCATTGGTACATTTTAACGCCTTCTAGGAACTTGATTATCATGGTTGGCAAAACTAATATTAGTTCGATAACCATTTTCACCAAATGAAAAAAGAAGAGGATATTGCAATGCCATAAATTTTGGATGCAATTTAGAGATTCTTTGTAAAGTCCCTGACGAACTTTCAATAACAATATCTCGTTCTGAATGGTAATTAATTAGTACTTAAAAATTTATTTTTATCAAAATTTTATATCATCATTTTGCACTTGAAGTATCAATAACTCCTTAACTAAACCATGTTTTATAATAACATATCTAGTAATATAAGATTCTTTTTTTTTTTTGATTTACGTGGGGTGTCCGGGCCAGCTTGCGCGCACCACAACTAATCCCCACGGCCCACTGAATACCCTGCAAACCCAGTAGGCATGTAAGGCACCGCGGGGGTGACAGGCGTGCACGCTAAGGCTCGAACCCAGGTGCAGTGAAAGGAGACACGCCCCTTCCACTGCTAGACCAAGCCCTAGTTTGCAATATAAAATACTTTTAATTTGTGGTAAATGTTCATTTTAAATGCAGGCCTATCACATAAATGAAAGGATTGATTGATGAATTTAAGAATTGAAATTTAAAGGACAAAGAGATGGCCAAACTTAGAAAAGAGATGTTGATGCAGTCCAAACGGAAACATGACATGACCAAAAGATTGATGTCAAATTGTTTTTCTATTTTACGCTTTGATTACTAGGGACTAGTAATAAGCTGGTTGGGGGGTGTGATTAGTACTTAAAAGTGCATTTTTATCATGGTTTTATATCATCATTTTGCACTTGAAGTATCAATAACTCCTTAACCAAAGCATGTTTTATAATAATATATCTAATAATATAAGATACCTTTAATTTGTGGTAAATGTCTATTTTTAATGCAGGTCTATCACATAAATGAAAGGATTGATTGATGACTTTAAGAACTTAAATTGCAAGGATAAAGAGATGGCCAAACTTAGAAAAGAGATGTCGGTGCAATCCAAACCGGAACACTGTTCGGTAAATGGGTCATATCTGGAGCTATATATCTCAGATTTAGGTCCAATTTATATGGATGGAAAGGTAAGACATAGGCCTACAACTTTCATATGGAGCCCAAGATCTAAAAAGGCCATTATCAAGTCCAAATTGTAGCAACAACAAAGAAGCCCGAATCTGTCTTCCAGTCCGAGCACTGTTCGGTATTTTGGCCATATCTGGAGTTCTAGAAGTCCACATGAGCTTCATTTATTTTCTTCGGAAGTTGAGACAATTTCCTACAACTTTCATGTTTGCAACTGGCTCCAATTTTGACGTTATCAATGACGTTTTGGGCAGACAAGAGAAGATAAGGATTGTCACCAAGTCAAAAGTTGGTCACCCACTTATCAATTAGTCATCAAATCAATAGTTCCCATTTTTGGCCTATAAAAGGAGGCATTTGCCATGAATTTAGGCATCTTGCCATGCATTTAGGCATCTTGGTGTCCAGATCAAGATCATGCTCTTGCTTTCTTTCTTTGTATTTTTTGTAATGTTTATGCTTTGCTTTCATTAATATCAAGTTTATGCCTTTCATTTCCTTTCATTTATTTCGGTAACTTTTATTTTATTTATATTATTATTTTGTTTATTTATTTTTCTTTCATTCATAATGTTTAGTTAATTTTACTATATCAAGGTGAAAAGGTTACACTAATGGTGTAAGAATAAGTATAATGTAAACTTAATATGGACCTTAATGTTTGATACTAACATGTTTTATATTTGTTATCTTGTTCACTCTTTAATACTTTGCTTGTTAAATGACTAATCTTGATTTATGTTATATAACACTTGGTACAACAAATGCTTGGCACTTTCATAGCCCATAATGTATGGTATAACCGACACCTGAGCTATGAAAGGAACTTGATTTATTGTTAACATAAGTTATAATCATGAATGCTTGACGAGATTTACAAGTATTAGCATTAATTGAATAAGATGACTAATGTAATCATGTTAACAATATATAATCTGATTGGAACCTCCTTTGTGTGTGGTTTCCAATTCAATAATAAGAGTTTATACTATACTTGTTTGATATACCATTAGTGGAACCTCTAACCTTGACATTTGTTATTATTATTGCTTAATCCTTACATTAATATTTGATCTCCAAGTTCTCATCATCATCATCTTCTTCTTCTTCTTTTTCTTTATTATTATTATTATTATTTGTACTACTACTACTACTATTATTAGTGTTATTGTTGTTGTTGTTGTTACTATTATTGTTGTTTATAATTATTAATAATTTATACAATTAACCTTCCTGTGGTTTGACCCTAGTCTTGTCGGGTTATTTATTATTTCGACACTCCTACACTTAGAAGAAGATATTAATCTTTTAGTCGTGTCAATAATCACCAATATCTCCAACAATCAAGCCACCAATATCATTTAAAGATGGGTCATTATACTTCCTTGAGTCATGAGTTCATTGACCAAGCAACCATAGTTTATATCCAAGATTGTCAGACATCAATAGCCTTTGCGAAGCATGACAAAATAAGGCAATTAAACAGTTTGTTGAATTAAGTATATCAATAAGATTCTTGACAACATATTCATCTAAATTTGAAGCAGAGCTCTCATGTGGAAACGGAGCTAGTCGATTTGCAACTTCATTTGTAGTGTCATAAATATAAAGTTGAGCAAATTTTAGAGTGTCTTTATCAGAAGAAAAAGGCAAACCCATTAAATGATGCAAATTTTAGAGTCTCTCTATCAAAAGGAAAAGGAGAACCCATTAAATGATGACAATGGCCATTTATCTTAAAAACATAGGGCCCAGGTCGATGATTGACTGAGTGATCTATATTAGCCCTCATGGATGTAAAAGCAAACATAGAGTTATAGGCTCGAATATTTGTGCGGAATTTCTTAGAAGCTTTACCAAATATAGGGTCTAGAAGTTCATCAAGAACATGAGGTGTCAATAATGATCGTGAAAGCCTAATCTTTCCACCAAGACAACAGAGTGAGAATTGTGGATTGGTTTTGGTTGAGTGTGCAATCTTTTTATCAACCAGAAAAAAGCCTTGCAATGAGAGCATTTGAATGTTTTGTCACCAAAGTCAATGTACTCATTTATACTTCTTAAGAAATAAAAAATGAGTCAAAGAAGATGTCAATAAATAATTAAAAGTCTAGAATAAAAAAAACCAAAAGGAAAAAAAATAAAAAATATAATTTTTCTTTTTTTTTTATATGAAGCTTGCCCAATCATTAGTTGCTCAATTGCAGAAGCTGTAAGTTCATGATTGACACGACTAAAAGATTGATGTCTTCTTCCAAGTGCAGGAGTGTCGAAGTAATAAATAACCTAGCAAGACCAGGGTCGAACCACAAGAAAGTTAATTGTACAAATTATAAACAACAACAATAGTAACAATAACAACAACAATAATAATAATAACAATAATAATACTAATAATACTAGTAGTAGTAGTAGTAGTAGTACTAATAATAATAATAATAATAATAA
>NW_011500771.1:32680-56494 GCF_000495115.2 Populus euphratica | reverse complement strand
TACTACTACTACTACTACTACTACTACTATTATTATTGACACTAACATTATTGTTGTTGTTATTGTTACTGTTGTTGTTGTTTATAATTGTTATTTATAATTTGTACAATTAACCTCCCTGTAGTTCGATCCCGGTCTTGCCGGGTTATTTATTACTTCGACACTCCTGCACTTGGGAGAAGACATCAATCTTTTAGTCGTGTCATGTAACCTTTTCACTTTGATATAATAAACTTAGCTAAACATAATGAAAGAATGAAAAATAAATAAACAAAATATGAACATAAATAAGATAAAAGTTAACTAAGTAAAAGAAAGGAAATGAAATGCATAAACTTGATATTAATGAAAGCAAACATAAACATTACAAAAAATACAAAGAGAGAAAGGAAGAACATGATCTTGATCTAGACACCAAGATGCCTAAATGCATAGCAAATGCCTCCTTTTATAGGCCAAAATTGAGAACTATTGATTTGATGACTAATTAATGAGTGGGTGGCCAACTCTTGACTTGGTGACAATCCTTATCTTCTCTTATCTGCCCAAAACGTCATTGATAACGTCAAAATTGGAGCCACTTGAAAACATGAAAGTTATAGGAAATTGTCTCAGCTTTCTTGTGTAAAAAATTCAGCTTATTTCAACTTTTAAAACTCCAGATATGGCTAAAGGATTGAACAGTGCTCGGGCTGGAGGACAGATTGGGGCTTATTTGTTGTTGCAACAATTTGGACTTGAAAATGACCTTTTTAGATCTTGGGCTCCATATGAATATTGTAGGCCTATGTCTTACCTTTCCATATATATAAAGTAGAACTCAAAATTTTAAGTTCATAAAACTTAATTTTTGATAATTTAATTTACATATATCTTTCTATTATTTTTTTTTATTTTTTTATGACCTTATTAAATTTTCAAAACTTCACTAACTTTCGTAATATTTTAACCAAGTTTTTTTATTTTTTTTTATATTTATAACAATGCCACCCATTTAATATATGATGGGGTATTTCTATCAAATCTTCTATCACCGTTAATTTTAACATATAAATTTATTTTTTTACTTTATACAAGGAATTTGTACCAATTAATTAAGAATTTTCACCACTGGTCATAAAAATTCTTTTCTTAATTTAATATTCTTGATTGGAAATTGCATTATTTAACACGAATTTACAATATTTTTGTCATTAAATAAATAATCATATATTTTTGTTAATTTTTTTACTTGAATGTTAAGGGTTAATGAGCGTATAAAATTTGTGATGTAAATTGTAAATTTTTAAAATTTGATATAATTTTGACCAAACTAGAGGATATTATGGTAATTTTCTTTTTAATCTGCAGATGAAATTTGAAGGAAGACAGAAAAAAATGCGTTCACAACCTAACACCATCGCTATTAGCGTGTAATTTGCCAGTAATCATTCCATTATAGACAGCAAATTAAACGCAATTCATGACAGCCTAGAACTTCAAGCAGCAACAACAGTCAATCACTAACCAGCGTCCACTGTTTGTTTGTTTTTTCCTTTCTTTTCTTAATTTTACTTAGTAGCAAAAAAAAGAAGAAAAGAAGCAATCGAGAGAGAGGAAAATGGATTTACCGGAGCTGTGGGCAATCTTCGGTCCTGGAGTCGCTGGCGCGGTATTTGGCGCGGGATGGTGGTTTTGGATCGACGCCGTCGTTTGTAGCTCTGTTAAAGTCTCCGTCGTTCACTACCTCCCTGGTCAACCCCCCTTTCTCTTTAATTCTCTCTCTCTCTCTCTCAATTTCAGTATACAATTACATGTGTTTTTATGTAGATTGATTGATTTTTAGGGCTTCGCAACTGCAGGCATATTTGCATCTATTGCTTCTCTGATGTTTAATTGCGTTAGAAAAGAGGATATTGATTACTCTCCTTACGAGGAAGGCGAGTGGAGGTCTGCAATTTTCCATCTCTCTTTGTTTCTCAGTTGCTTATTCTTCTTTTTTTTTCCTTTAGTTGATGTTATTTTAATTTTTCAATTATTTTGATTTTCTTCTGTTAGAAGCCCCAGTGAAAATTGGATTGTCTTGTTAAATTGATTTTTTTTTCCTGCTGGTTCCGGGGGCTTTACTTTGAAGGGAGATTTTTGGACTATCAGTTTATTTAGCACACCGTGTATTGGAACACCACGAGCGTTTATTTACTATTCTGATAATGATTTTGCTATCTTGCGTTGATTCCTGCAATGCTGATGCGTTAAAAGCTGTGATTTTAATATAAATTAGCGTTACCACTCTTATAGTGGAGTATAGTGGTGACCATTGCACATATTTTCTCCAGTGTATTTCTTAAAACCCACTGCTATGCTTAGCGTTTTTTAGTGGACTGCCTGCCTGCGGATGGGCATCACAATCTTTCTGATGCTTGTTTTGTTTTCTCTTGTTGTTTCAACCTGCACTTCAACTGTTGCTCTTGAGATTTTTTGGTGCTGTTTTAATCTTAGTAAATGATGTCTAAATGGGATCTTTACCACGTAATTGAATACTTACATTTTTCATAAGCTATGCTACATTGATGTGATATACAAGTATGACCCTGAGAACTACCTCTTCTCATGTACAGGAATTTCTTATGTTTTAATAATTGTATGAAAAGAAAAAATAAAGGAGATATGACAGTTTTTGTTTGAGTTTGATGTTATTTTCTCTGGAGCATGACTGCTAGAAGCTCTTGTTTTTCCTTCCTTTCCAAGGGCAGAGGTTCTCAATGGAATTGACTGTGGTTATGTTAGAATGATTTTGAAACCTTTGATGATACAGCACAATTAATTTATTATGTCAATTCTTTTATGCTAGAAGATTTGGATCGAAAATTTAGACTCTCTCCCTCTATCTCTTTCTGAAATAATTGTGAATTTCTTCTAGCCATTGCCACATTTGTTTCATTCTGTGGTGTCTAGATGGAAATGGCTTAACTTTCCATTTGGCTTTTGGGCTTCCTAATCCTTCTCTTAATTGCAGATTGAAGCTCTGGCTTTTCTTTGCATATGTTGTCTCCTTCGTCTCTTTAGCAGCATCAGTGGGCTTATTGATACAAGATTCAATTGTCAAAACTGGTCCTTCAGTGTGGACAGGAACTGCTGGCGTCTTGCAGTGTGTGTTTGTGCTGATCAGGTAAATGGTTTACTGGCGTCTCTCATCTGTTGCATATCTTTAGGTCATGATGTTGGTGCCTTTGCTTAGCCATAAACTGCTTCTCCTTTGCCTTTATTTTTTAGAAGTGCCTGAAGAATTTCTCGAGATATTCAGGTTCCTGGTCTGACATTTTTGGATGGTCTTGTTAAAGTGGTCCTTTAATTTTTCTTTCTTACAATTACTTTGCCTAGCCTTTGAAAAACATGCAGTGTTAGATTTTAGATGATAAATCTGTGCATGTTGATTTGAGCAATGAAAAGTTTGCCATGTGGATCTGCTGGTCCACCTCTCTGTGGGACAATAACACATTCACACAGGAGACACAAGTAGGCATAACGCCTGCATGGAATTCTCATGTACAATCATGTCCATTTTAGAGATGTTATTTGATATTACCTGAACGAATTTGGATTTACCATTTGTCTCCTGTCTTTCTCATTTTTTAATCGACATCTCCATTCTTTCTTGTTTTCTGCAGTGGGCTAATTTGTTGGACTTCATACTCGGAATGAGTTATGATGATATATATGTGCTGCCTGTTGGAGCTTGAAATTATGACAGAGGGAGTTGGCTGTGTTTGTTTCAGTAATTATTCAATCCACAGGACAGAACATAGTTCCACCTCGTGCAAATGTTTATCCTGTGCTCACATTCTCGAGCATAAAAAAAAAAGAAAGACCCGTGCAACTTTTCTGGAATTTGAGATGTTTGGTACATAAGAAAGTGAAATCTCATAAACTCTGGTGTTTCTTCAATGCTGCCTTTGTGCAGAAGCCAAATTCAATTGTTTTCAGGTTGGTCACACGAATCATTTAGTCTCAGTTTGAACCTAGAATGCTGAAAATAGCCATGTCCACTTTCAATCCTCCTTGGATCTCATGCTCTTATTCTTGTCTGTTCCCTGTTTTGTAATGTCGTTTTCCTTGTTATGACCTTTTCATGTGAATTCTAATTGCTGGTATCTTTTTCAAAGCTGCAACTTCATATTCGACAGCCAAATCCCCCCTTTCCTGTGGAATGACTATATGATGAAATATTATATCTTCAATTCCACTTTTGCTGATCCAACAATAAATAACATGGGAAGTTCATGCGATTTGTGCCCAACAACAATTTCTGGAACTTTGGAAAGAAATTTCCCGTTGTGAGATATCTATAGTGGTGTCAATTCTCCAGCAATCGGACATGAAGAAAATCTCAAGAGCTGTTCGTCTTTTCATGCTGAAGTTAAGATGTCCTCAGCTGCAGTTCTTAAGCGCGTGAAAGAGTTTGATTCTCAATTTTATAGTCAATTCCTAGATGTTGACATTACCCACGCGGCATGGTGGGGTTTTTTTCCCCGTAAAAAATAATTGAAAATAAATTAAATTTAGATAATCTGGATTAATCTTTAAAAAATTCATGATTAAAATTACGAAACTATAACAATATGATAAAATAAACTTTTTATTAAAAAACTATAATCAAATAATAAAATTAAAAATAAAATAAATGAAACAAAAATAATTTGTGTTAATTTTCTAAATCTATAACTTAGCTGATTAGATCATAAATATCTTCATTTAAAAAAATCACAAAAGTTTAATTTTTAATTCATAAAATATTAAATACTAAAATTAAAAAAAACTTTACAAAAAGATCAAAAAACAAAAAAATATCGATTAATAGAATGAGAATCATCATTGAAAAAATTAAAAATAAAGAACAACTATTTTTTTTAATTGAAGGTGAATTTGAATCAATCACATGTTAAAGAATATAATTGAAAAGCAAAACTATACAAAAGGATCCAAAATAAAAAATAAAAATTAAAAGAATGAAGATCAATATGAAAATCAAAAATAAATTAGAGGACAACTATTTTTTTTATTGAAGGGTGAAATTAAAAAAAAATCAATTTAGCAAAAGAACAATTAAAAAAATAAAGATAAAAATTAAAATAAAACATAAATTAGGGGACAACTATAATTTTTTTATTGAAGGGTTAAATTGAAAAAAATAATTTAACAAATGAAAAATTAAAAGGATAATGAAAAAAATTGAAATGAAAAATGAAAAAAAACTCTAAGTGTCGGTTTTAATTTTTTTGCTTTAAAGAATAATTAAATCATTCTATCATATTTTCAAAATATATAAAGGCTAATTATTTCAAATCAATTTAATAATAATTAATGAGCCTTATAAAAAAAACCCCATTACTCCTAATAGCCCATTCCAGTAAACAGTATAATTAAAATTAAACCTGGGTCATCAATGATTTTTCAAGGAGTTTTAAATTTTGTTAATTAATAGTATGCTATATATCATTTTTAAATTATAATTTTAAACTTTAAGTTACAGTTAATTTTTTTTATAAATAAATTATATGATAAAAATGAGTTTAGTTACAAATATGTTTGGTAAAAGTAATTTAAAATAACTTTCTTAAAGAAGAAAGGTAGCATAAGGTCAAATTTATAAGTACGAAGTTAAGATTTTTGACTAAAAATTTTAATTCAATCTAAAATTAATTCTGACCAAATATACTTATGTCTTCTTTTTTTGAATCAAAATTTTAAAAAAAAATTTAAATCAATTTACAAAAATCATATCAAATATATCAAATATAGTATAAATTCACTACTATTCTATTTCCAAATAAAAGTAGTTTTGAGAATGTGCATAATAGACAAAGTGATAAATGATGGATGAAAGAAGCATTTTATGTAAAAGAAGTGTTTAAATTCAAGAATTTAATTTATATATTGTACGAAATTCTTGAAATATTTTATATTAATTTTTTAGTAAGCATCTTCAAGTAAAAGTATTTTTTAATTTAAAATTGATATATTTTAAAATTTATATTGCTTATCAGTAATTTATAATGAATTATTAATTTAACAAGAATAAATAAGAATATTATAGCTAAATAATCATTTGAATTTAAAAATTTGAGAGTTTATTTAGTATTTGCTATGATTATTATGATGCTATAACTGCTTTAATATGTTGTGCTGTATTAGGACTAAGGTCACCTAATTATTTTGTGATTTATAGTTATAATAATCAATTAAAATTATTATTATAGATATAACTTAAATTTAAGGTTTTTTTTAATAAAAAATAACAGCACGAATTCTTCTTTCATTGACAAAATAAAATTTCTTAAATAATACAAGCAAAAAAAGAAAAGAAATATGATTTAAAACATTATAAATAGGAATACTGTATAATTTAATAATTACTTTTAATGACACATAGAATCAATCAAATAAAATAAGCGAAAAAAGAAGAAAAGCAAGAATTAATACGTTACATGCTTATTTAAGTAAATAAAAATATTGTATAATTTAACTGATATCATTTATGCAATGTATTTTTGTTATTAACAATTTTTCACGTTATTTCTATCTTTTAAATATAATAAATAACTTTTTATCTAAAAAATAATCATTTCTCATTATTTTTTTTTTAAAATGAAATCACCTTGCACTTTCAATAAAAATCAAGTAATATAATATTAAAATTCCTACCAAACACTTCTCAAGCATAGATAAAAACTAGAAAAAAAAAAGACTCTAAATTATCAAACGAAACTCTAGAATGATTTGCTATTAGTTCTTTAATATTAATTGGATTTCGGTTTTTGTTAATTTTCTGATAAATCATTTCCAGATGGTCAATCCAAACAGGATAGACTAAGGGCATGCAAGAACCTTGCAGCGTTAACAGCTCAAGTGGGTACAGCTTGCTCTGTTTTCCTTGTAAGCAAGAACGTAGCTGGACCTCACAAAATCTTAACGAGAAGCCAATAAATAGTTAAATTTCATAATGGTCTTGCTAGAACTGGCACTAAGATTAATTACTCGTGTTCAAAAGCAGATGATAATGATTCATTAAAACAAACAATCTAGAGTGCAAGCAATGGCATTAAATTGTTAGAAACAGCCGTCTACAGGGGTAAAGGGCACTCCTCCTCCTATATATACACTGCTAAATGTAGATGGAGAGGCATGCGGTATTCAGTTACATCCCTTGCCTGCTTAAATTAGAGGTTTGAGGATAAAAATAAACAAATGGGGTTGATGAGCTCATTGTGCAGGTTCATTCTCGTTACAACAATACTACTGGCGGCTCACCAGTTTTCCATTTCCAGTAAGATCACTCTCCTGCAACTAGCACTGAAAACACGCTTGACTTTGTTTTAACAAGATAATCACAAGTTTTCAATCTCTTGTTTTCACATAATTAATTAGTTTATCTACCAGCATTAGTACAGAAAGAGTTTGTATCACAGATTACCAACAGGAAGATTCTTGGTTGGAAGTTCTTATCTTAACGTTTGATATATGATAAATTGCAGGTTCTCTCCCTATTGGTGTTTGCTATGGACTAAATGGGAATGACCTTCCACCTCCAAGTGAGGTGGTAGGTCTCTATAAGAGATCTGGAATCGAATTCATTAGACTTTACGAGCCGAGACCTGATGTGCTTGAAGCATTGAGAGGATCAGGACTTGCTGTTGCTTTATGTCCTTTAAATGAAGACTTGGCAAACATTGCTCAAAGGCCTGGTGCAGCCGATGCGTGGGTCAACACAAATATCGCCCCTTACATGAGTGATGTGCTATTTCGTTGGATTATATTAGGCAATGAAGTGATCCCGGGCCCGCTTGCCAATTACGTCCCCGCAGCAATAGCCAACACCCGCAATTCACTTGCAGCAATCGGGCTGGCCAATGTCACAGTGACGACTGCAATACCAGGAAATGCTCTTGAAGCCTCCTACCCTCCATCGGCTGGTGCTTTCAGTAGCGATATAACTGATGTTATGATCGCTGTTGCCGGCATCTTAGCCGGTTCTGATGCACCACTCATGATCAATGTGTATCCTTATTTTGCCTATGCCTCAAATCCATCACAAGTTTCCGCGGACTATGCCTTGTTTGCTGCAACCACTCCAGTGGTGATCGATGGGAGCTTCCTCTATTATGATCTCTTCGATGCCATGGTTGATGCGTTTCATGCAGCGTTGGAAAGAATTGGCTATCCTGGTTTAAGAGTTGCTATAGGGGAGAGTGGATGGCCAAGTGCTGGGAATGATCCTTACACAAGCATTGATAACGCAATGATCTACAATCGGAACCTAGTGAATCATGTGCTGACAAACGGGACGCCAAGGAGGCCGGGAGAAATCATGGAAACGTTCCTGTTCGCAATGTTCAATGAGAATTTGAAACAAGGCGCAGTTGAGCAAAACTTCGGGTTCTTTTATCCGAACATGAATCCAGTCTACCCGTTTTGGTGAAATGGTTGCGGTATTTGTTGGGAAATGACCACCTACTTCTAAGACTTTGTGATCAGACCAGTTTAGAGCAAATAAATAAACAAACAAAATAACTACAGTTCTTCATGAGTCAGAGCACTTACATTCTTGTGTGAAGATATTTGAGCTGGCACCGGGAATTAATGGTTCAGTTGTAGCAATGTTTCTAAAAAAAATAATTTTTTATATTTTTAAATTGTTTTAAAGTTAAAAATAATTTTTTAAAAATAAAAAATATTATTTTAATATATCTTTAAATGAAATTACTACCATCTTAAAATAAATGCCCATGGATAAGGCAGCGTGTCCCGTGATTGCTGGCTAATGGACTTTGGAGGC
Organism: Populus euphratica; assembly: GCF_000495115.2. NCBI lineage: Eukaryota > Viridiplantae > Streptophyta > Magnoliopsida > Malpighiales > Salicaceae > Populus > Populus euphratica. Next base: position 47,682 of record NW_011500771.1, on the reverse strand, counting down.
TGAAATAGATTCTTTAAAAGCCCCTAACGTAACCTTCCAACTACCAGAGGTTTTTAGAGATTGACGATGGTTAAAATGTTACCATTTTTTTCGTGGTTGATTATATTCTTCAAGAAAATGGTATCAACAATTACTTTGTTAAAATTAAACTAATATGGGAAATTTAAATAAAAAATGCTCCTGAATATTTATAAAAATAAAGTACTTAATTTGTGCCGGGACCCGTTTTCGTATTATTACTATTTTGAGCACGAATTGACCATACACCTAAACATGGCTTGAACAAAGGAGGGCGGGCGCATCAATCTCTGCAAGCCAATTGATATTTATTATTATTATTATTATTATTATTATTTTGGGGGGGAGGGGGTGTCTAAAAACAATAGGGTAATATGATAACAACGGAAAATAAATTAAATTCAGGACTAAGATTTCTTCTTATTCATGTGCAATTTGTGCCTAAAAAATATTGACATGATTTGCTCAAAATGAAACGACAGCACCAAAAATACTTGGTATAAAACATGAACTAAACTAAAAATGGAGCCCTTTTGATTTCCTCTTTTTTTTTCTCGTAAAATTTGACAAAAACACCATAAGCTTTTCTTTGTAAAATCAAACCCTCTAGAGATGTAAAGTAAAAAGACCAAATACCCCCCCGAATGACGCAGCGATCTCTCCCAGACGACAGAGCCTCTAACCTACCCTCTCCCGAACCAACCGTAACACCTTGAAAAATTACCCCCTGTTGGGAAGGCAGGATTGGGGCATCCGTAACTTATTGCACCATTTGCAAAATGCAAGGGTTCCAACCAAAAATCCACCCCCTCCTATTCGCAACTTACCAGCCTTCTTAAAAAGAAAGCAAAGGGAAAAAGAAACTAGCCACCTGTCATCAAAAAATGGAGTTTCTGGGTCTACTATTTCAGAGAACAGCATTAAGCATCTGATCCAGAGTCAGAGGAGCTGGATGCAAGGGAAGATCCTCCCAAAGTCGCAGCATGACACTCATTCAGCTTTAGTTGCATGCCTTGACACACTTTCAGGGATGGCTTCTTTGTAACATACTGCAAGGTGAAATCATGAAAATGAGTACAGCAGCACTTAAAATTCATAACAAGAGACTTCTCAACAGAAGCCCCTGACCAGGATGATCTGAAAAAAATTGGGCGATCACTGTTCCAACTTTCACCCGGCTAGTCAAGTGACTACACTTGGTTGCATGAAACTAAAAATGGGGTTAACAACCTGAAGCAGTTGCAACCAAAAGTTTGACAAATTTATGCCCCCAAAGTAAAAGTGGAAAAGAACACAAGCACTCCACATAAAATATCAAATGGGCACTTTCAAACTTCTTAAAACCTAAGCAGAGTAATATCTAGATGGAAAAACAAGGAATGAGCTCTTGGTATTTACCTCCTGAATGAAGGCATTAATTTCTTCCTCTGTGAGTCCTTCATCCTCCCCTGAATTTTCCTCCCACCCAAGAGAACGAAGGAACTTAGCCTCTTCTTCCTCGGAAAATCTTTGAACCTCTTCTAAACTCCCACCATTGCTAATCAATTCAGCACCGTTCTGAATAGCATGAGGACTCGGGGCACTGACAGGTTCCTTGTTTACTTCACAAGAGTTCTCACTGGTGGGAGACAAAACAACAGATGCTGAATATGCAACTGAAGAAGTGTTCATAGCAGTTTTCTTCTTCAGGTCATTAAAGAAATCATTCCTGCTCTGGGCTCTCTTTTCCCCACCAAATCCTGAATTTAAAGTCAAGCTAGTTGGCTTACGCTCCCCTAGAGAAAGCTTTGGGTTGTTTGAACTCCTCACAGGTGCAGATGGAACTGAAGGAGCAGCAAGTTGGCTATTTGCAGTTCTGCTGGAAGTATTTGTTGGACTAGCAACATCCTTTGGAGAAGGGGAGACACCATTTTCCCATACTGGTTTGAGAACAAAAAGCTTCCCATGAGATGTCTTAGGAGCATCAGATTTGACATTTACCCCTACAGAAGATTGATTAGCCAGGTGCAATGAAGAAGACTGCTGGTGTAAGCTCTTGGCAACCGTATTCATCTCAGCAGGCCTGATTCCTGTTTTAGGCTTCGATTTATCAGAAGAACTGGGAACCTGAGGAAAGAAAATTAGCAAATGGTTACCCACAATTTTTGTGGTTCACAAGGTAAGGAAGAAGAATCAAGGGCCGCAGTAATCACAAATGTCAAATAACCACTGTCTGCATGTGTCATCATTCAAACTTGGTTATTGACATCTTGGACAACTAGCTAACTCCATACAAACCGATGCATTGACATTGAAACATGGTAAGTTCAGTGTTGTCAAAGGCGAAAGGCGTTAAAAGGCACCAAGCATGTAAAATGCCCGAGGCACTCGCCCGAATGAACCAAGGCGATATGCCATAGATTAAAAAAATATTTGTACAATATTATATTATATTATATAAATCTAAAATGTATGTCTTCCCAATTAAGATCAGATCATTAAAAAATCAAAAAAGAATATAAAATACCATAACATGGTCATATAAAGTTATATTTTTCACCCTTAAAACAAAATAGGTCAAAACATATATCAATTAAAAGAAAAAATCAACATGGAAAAATAAGTATTTCAATCAGGCGCTTGCTTTAAGACCTAGCACCCACTCAAGAGGCGCTTGCCTAGGCAGCACTTCATTGAAATTCATTGCCTGAGGCTAATAAAGGCGTGGGGGCCTTGACTGGAGCGCCTCGTCTGGCCTCTATAACACTGGGTAAGTTATAACTCAGTCAAAAACCTGAATCACAAAGGTCAAATACAAAGCAAAAAAGGAACCTGTACAATTCACGACTCGGAACAATCAAGCAGGAGAAAGAGGCTAACTGTAGTAGACAAGGAACTATTGTCGACTATAGATAATAGTTCCTCAACATTAACAAAGTTTTCATACTTGCACAAAAAATACACAAGATCTGTTCGTAGAAAAATTAAAAAAAACTTCATATTATCCTCCAAACATCATTCTGTGCTCCTTGTACATGGATATACAAACCCATACCGATACTTGAGAGTTAACATAACCTAAGCATCAATACAGAAAGGCAACAGAAACTAAAGGTTTGCAAAAGACACAAAAGTGAGAGCATGCTTCAAGCTTTACCAGTCAAAAACACACAAAAAAAGATGTATTAGAAATAAATGACATTAATTAAGGTTTCACGTCCCATGGTTGAATATCCTTTACTTTCAGTGGTATAATAATGGGTCCGTACTAAAAATAAGTAGATGGGGATACAAAAAGAGTTGACCATAAGAAACGCGAGCTAATGAAACTTATACAAAAAAAAAAAAAAAAACCTCAAATGAACAATAGAAAGAAGGTTTCCACAAAAGCCAAAGCAAATCACACCCACAGAACTAAGAGACTGAAGTACACTAGAAGCCTAAACTTCCAGCATTCTCAGAAAAACATAATTTGAAATCCCCCATGGCAGCGTGATCATACAACAGAAACACAAGCATTCAGGTCTATAACAGAGCATCAAGCTAGCAAAATGCATTTAATCATACAATACCCATGGGACGTTTGAAGATGGGCATGTACGGTGCAGAGTGCAGCATGCATGCACGTACTCATAGTCTGTATGGATGAGTGCAAACTACATGAAGAAGAGAGCAACAGAACATAGTCTCATACTCAAAAGGATAATCAGGTAACCTAGATAACATTCCATTTAAAATAATCATAACAAGGAACTACGGCAATCAATCAACTAATCCAACTAAAAGGTATGCTGTCAAAAGCAATTGTATTTGGGGTTTTGATCAAAAGTAGTTTTATTAGCAGGCAAAATTCAAGATCAATTATAGATCAAAATTGGCCTAAATTCCTTGCAAAAGGAACTAAGGCAATCAATCAACTAATCCAACTAAAAGGTCTGCTGTCAAAAGCAATTGTATTTGTGGTTTTGATCAAAGTTAGTTTTATTAGCAGGCAAAATTCAAGATCAATTATAGATCAGAATTGGCCTAAATTCCTCACCAAAGGACTAATATCCAAAGTTCCAGATGAAGACCAGAATCTCTATTAGTGAATGCTGATCAGCAAGCAACATACAAGATGTTGAAAAAAGGTAAATTAGCAGATAAAAGGTAGAGCACATGGTATGATGATTTATCAGTGACCTACAAGGTTAAACTACCAAATGGGACATTTATGAAACAAGCTCTCTTAAATATCAGATGCTGTTCTCTTACCAAATTCTTAGGCATTGAGGGAGTCACAGGTATTAATTGCCTTGATTGCTTAATAGCCAATTCCTCAAGCCTTTGTGTCTGGACAGACAGCTGTGGATTTGAAATATATCTCATTAGACAAACTATGGTCTATAGCTATGAATGACATGATAGAAGGAAAGGCAAAGGAACCCTGCTCAGTTACCTGTGGCGCAGTGCGAGTTCTTGATGGAGCCTGAGTCAAAGTTTCAGCCATATTGAGACCAGCCATTCCACTAGAAGTCCCAGATGAAGAAGCAACAACAGTCTGTGCAGCAGATGACGAACTTGTACTGCTGTTTGCAATAATAGTGGGCACCTCTGCCAGAGCTGATGTCCATCCCTCCCCACCGATCAAAGCAGAACTGCCAACAGGCAAGCTCTGAACACTTGAGCTTATACCAGGAGATGAAACTCTTGCTATATCAGGCACTCCTTGCCTATCTTCACTTCCAAGTGAAGGAAAATCCTTTTCAAACACTGCCTTCTGACTGCTACTACCAAAACTACCCCCAGAAATCAAACCATTGCCGTTGGTGTTAGTGTTGCCACTCCCATTTTTTAAGTCCGATGCAGCTCTGCGAGGCATCAGCTCAACATGTTTCCTCGATACCATTGAACTGGTACGTCGCAAGGTATCCTTCTGAATCCTGTTGGTTAATAAGCCTCCCAAGGGATCAGAAGAGTCCCTGTCCCAATTATCCATAAAGCTAGACCTCTCTTTATCCCTTTCTCGATCTTTATCGCGGTGACTTCTACTAAAACTACTGTAAGGATGCTTTGCAGATCCATTGCTAGAACTTCTTCGTGAATTAGATGAAGATGTCCGGTCCAGAAAGCCAGGGCGAGGGGAATCAAAATCATTTATGCTCTTAGAGCTCCTATTTCTCGTGTGATTTGCCAATGAAGGGACATCTATACAACAAATTAAACAATTAGCACCCATAACAAAAGCTATCAATTAATGCAAGCCACTTAAGATGACCAAACACAAAAAACGAAACAATACCATATGAAATTTATCTAACACAAAATTGCAAAATACCTGAGTGAGAAGAAGATGATGCGAAGTGATGGGCTAAACTGCCAGCCCCAGAGACAGTGCCTGTACTTTTCAGCCATTCTGGTACTAAAGAGGGTTCACTTTTTTCCATAAGGACGAGCACTGACCATCATCAGATTGAAAAGGAAAAAAAAGAGGACACTTCTTCACCCCCTCCAAAGAGAACTATTATCCTTCCCAAGAGAACTATTATCCCATACAAAACCACTACCTTGTAGCCCCTAACCCTACTTTTTCTCCCCTGAAAGAAACACCACCCTGATTGAACAATCACCAACTAACCAGCATACAAATTATCTAGCCTGTGGCAGTTTCCACCACAAATTAATCAAAAGCAAACATAATTCAAAACCGGCACCACGCCACTCTATCTCTACACCTCTATCTTTTATCAAAAGATGTATTTGCAAATATATATAATAACACCACACACTCAACAGGCCCTCGTCTTTAACAAGAGTCCCAGTTCAGCAAAAAGCCTAAGGCACCAACCAAGGAAAACCCAAAATTCTAAACCAATAATAGTTCACTTGAAATTCAATGAAAACTCCCAAAAAAGCCAAAAAAAGAGAGTAGAAACCCTAGCTAATACACTTGAATGTCTCTTTTCGCGTAACTGCAATGTTCTAGGGTCTGTTACATGAACAAATTCAACAAGAATTAGAGAGAGCGAGATGAAGGCACAAGGCCAGAGAGATAACAGAGAGAAGTGCTAACCCTAACAAAAGGAAGGCTATATCCCAAAACGCAATCGTTTAAATAACCGCTCCACAAAAAGTAAAGTGTGGGTATCTTGTATTTTAAATGTTCTCCCTCAGAAATCTTTAACCAATAGGTTTCGGAAGGGAGTTTCAGTGTTATAGAGAGAAATAACACAGACAAGGAAGAAGCAGATTTCAGTGTTAATGCGAGAGACGATGGGTTTTCTTTTTGCTGTTGCTGTTGCTAAGAGGAAATTAGGGTTTTGTTTTGTTTGTGTGCTTATATGAGGAGGGGGATGGAGAGAGGCGTAATTTCTGTTAGTTTTGGATACTCAGAATGAAACGTATGAAGAACAGCCTCCCCTCTCTCTTCTTCTAAAAATATCATTAATTCAAAGGAAAAAAAAAAAACTATATTTTTTTTATGGTTTTCTTTTTATTTGTTTCTTTTATGGGCCTAGTCCGAATATGTACATTAGAATTGACTTGGACTTTCTGGACTGTACCGATAGATTATCATTTTCTAGGTGAAGTTGGTTTTTATATTTTTAAAGTATTTTTTAAAATTTATTATTTTTATTTTTAATTATTTTTAATATTTTTAAATTATTTTAATATGTTAATATTAAAAATTATTTTTAAAAATAAAAAATATTATTTTAATATACTAAAAAAATATTTTAAAAAACAATTATTGCTATACTTTCAAACATCTAAATATATAATGAGATTATTACTTGTTTTGGTAGAATATATTGTTATTTGTTCTCATTTATTTTATTTTTTTATACAGGAAATAAAATCCAATTATAATTTGGGCAGTTTTTTTTTTTTATATAACTTAAAACGGTGGCTTGCATGGTGTTAGGTCTAAATAGGTGCCTGGCTTAAAAACAAATAATGGATGGTGATCTGTTTGGTTAATGCATACATGAACCTGCACGTGCATTGCACGTGTCATGATACTGTGTTGGTGTGATTTTGTTTTGTGGTGTTAGAAGGCTGCGTCTGGTTTTCGGATCCGAAGATTAACCCGTGTTTATTAACTAAAAAGGTGTTAACTGGGTAGTGAATGGTTGTAATTAATTCGAGCGTCTTCTATTTGTTTCTTCAGTTGGCAGAATTCATCCATGGGTGGGTGAAATAAAGCTAACAGTATAATTATATTATTCTACATAAAGCTACTAATTACATTGTAAACTGTAATAATATCAAAAACGACATTGTTCATCAAAACTCATTACATTATAAATTGCATAATTTATAAAGGCATTGTCTACTGGAGCTCCAGGTACAGACACCTGACACAGAGACAATCCATTCCTAGCCACAAAAATTTCAAAGCTATGTGAGGAATTGCGCCCTAGACTACAAACACTTAACGCTTGGGTTGTTATGCTTTAGTGCTAGGGTTATACTTGCAAGTTGGCTACCCAACCAAGCCAGTAAGGTCTATTAGCAAAACCCTTTTCTGTTGGGTTAGGCATTAAAACCTAACTGTTTTGAGTACAAACGCAAACCCTAAATCCAAAACAAACACTCTCGAGCTCGTCCATGTAAGGATCCAAATCCCAACCCCATTGAATTTGGCCACAGATTTATCCCTCAACTTTCTTGGCTTATGATAGCAAAGGACCTACACCTAAACACCTTTGGGTCTCGACATGGACTCAGCCTTTAACTTTCTTGGGTCCGCACTCTGACCTCACCCCAACCCTTTTGGGGTCTGAAATGGAAAGGACCGAAACCCTTTAGGTATTAACATGGACCTAACCTCCTACCCCATTAGTTTCGCACTTCAACCCAAATCCAACCCTTTAGGTTGCGGATAGGGAATGGCTCTACCTAAACCCATTTGGGTTGGACCCTGACCCCAAACTCAACCTTACTTGGGTCATGACAAAAGGCCCAAGTGACTATGGTAACCCCAACGCCACATGGTGCAAGGGCAATCCAAGCACCGAGTTTCTGCTTCTCATTATTATTATAATATTATTACTTATAATAAAAATACTATTATTTATACCATAACTAATAATATTTTTAGTATTTATACTATTAATTATAAATAGAATAATAATATTTATAGCATAAATAATACTAGTTTTTATATAAATATTATAAATTTTAATACAAACAATAATATTGTTAACATAAATACTATTCATTATAATAAAATAATAATATTTGTAACATCAATTATATTATTTTTAAAAGTAATACTCTGAATTATAAGAAAAATTAAAATATTTATAACACAAATAACATTATTTTTTATATTAATATAGCCACCCTCGTCGCCATATGGCACTCAGGTTTGTGCGTGGGGTTGGCACGCCCTGACTCAACCAAGCACTTCGAAGCACCACTTGGCGCTCAGTTTGCTAGGGAAGGGTTTCCCTAGCGCCACGTCGAGTTAGGGCAGTGCAAGACCTATTGGGCTAGGGTTATAACGCCGAACCCAAGACAATCGAGCCCTGCCTCATATCCAAGATCATCGGGCCATTTGCCATGACCCAAATGTGCTGACTCACCCCAAGTCACCCCTATCACCACGTGGTGCTTGGGTATGTAAATAGGGTTGCATGGCCTGACTCACCCAAGTACTCACAAGCATCACATGGCAGACCTGAGCGCCAATGTGCGGGGGTGACCCGAGTAACACCTAGCGCTTGAGTCATGGTAAAAGGCCTAATTGGCTACTGCAGCCCTAACACCACGTGGCGCAAGGGCAACTCAAGCGCCAAGTTTTTGCTTCTCATTGTTATTATAATATAATATTATAGCTTCTAATAAAAAATACTAATATTTATACCTAACTGATAATATTTTTACTATTCAAGCTATTAATTATAAAAAAAATAATATTTATAGCACAAATAATATTATTTTTTATATAAATATTTTAAAAATTTTAAAAAATAATATTTGTACCACTAATTATACTATTTTTAAGAGTAATACTTTTAATTATAAGAAAAATTAAAATATTTTGTAATGCAAATTATATTATTTATAATATAAAAACTTTTAATTGTAATAAAAATTAAAATATTTATCATACAAATAAAACTATTTTTTATAGTAATACATTTCATTATAATAAAAATTAAAATATGTAAAATATTTCATCAAGACCCAATAGGGTTATGACACCGGACCCAAGACAATCGGGTATTGCCTTAGACCCAAGATAATTGGGCCTTTTGCCATGACTAAAATGTGTTGGCTCACCCTAAGACCCCCACAGAAATGTGGGGCTCAGGTCTGTACATGGGGTTGGCACGCCCTGGTTTATCTAAGCACTCCCAAGCACCACATGACGCTTAATTTTGATTGCTAGGGAAAGGTCACTTAGGCCACATGGTGCTAGGACAATGCAAGACCCATTGAGCTAGGGTATGGCGTCGAACTCAAAACAATCGGATCCTGTCTCATACTCAAGATAATTGGGCCCTTTACCATGACCTAAATGTGTTGACTCACCTCAAGCCAGCCCCATCACCACGTGGCGCTCGTGTCTGTACATGGGATTGGCGTGCCCTGGCTCACCAAGCACTTCCAACCGCCATTTAACGCTCGGTTCTGATTGCTATGGAAGGGTCGCCCTAACACCATGTGGCGTAAGGCCAAACCAAGCGCCACTTGGTGCTGGGGCACATGAAGCGTTAAGTGTCCGCTTCCCATTGTTATTATAATATTATTACTTATAATAAAAATAATACTATTTATCTTATAATTATTTTTATTTTTATTTTTATTAAAAATATGCGGGTTAATGCGTCCACGCCCAACACCAAGTTAGGACATGTCCACGTCCACCTGTCCATACCCACCCTTAAGTTAAGTCTGCACGCGTCTCCACCCAACCCCCAATTGGGTCTTTTCTCATAAAATATTATGAATTGCTACAAATCATTCTATTCAATCTCTAAGTTTTTTTTTTTATCACCAACACAATTTTTTTTATCATGAAATATTGGCTCCATCACACATTTAGTTTCTATTATTTATCTAACATTGTTCACAATTATAACACTATCAAACATATTTGTTTCATAACTCACGACAGGGTGTGGGCATGTCATCTCGTGATGCTTAAATTATGTGGTTTGAAAGGCTATGTTTGTTTTCTAGTTCATGTTTTTTTAAAATATCTTGATTTTTTTAGCTTTAAATTATTTTTTGTGTGTGTTCTTAGATCATTTTGATGTGCTAATATCAAAAATAAATTTTTAAAAATAAATAAAATATTACTTTCATGTATTTTCTAGTAAAAATCACTTTGAAAAATAATATTGATCGCATTTTCAAGCGCTGCCTAAATTTAACCATGGCGTTGTGTTTCTATGTCAATGGAAGATGGTAGTGTAATCGTTTACTAGAAATGCAGTAATACATTAATGACAATGATTTTATTTATTTATGATATAGCTAGCTAGCGCTCAACTGCAAACCAAATCAAAAATAAATTTAACATAAAAAATATATTCAAGTATTGTGATGAATTTTAAAGATGCAGAAAATATCTTTAACTCAAATCATAGACCCCATTAAGTCCAATAACATAGTTTCATTTAATTATATGATAAAAAAGTGATAGTAAATGGACTGAATTTAAAAAGAAAAATATTCATGATGACTTGCATAAACAATATTTGCTAAAAGAAAAAATCATGAAACTCAATTCCAAAACATCTTAATACTAAAGGATAAAATTGAAAAAATTAAAATAAGAAAAAAAAGCAACCTAAGTTGGCTTGGAAGACTTGCGACCAAGGTTGTGAGGTCAGAATAACCTTATATAAATGAAATAAAAATAATAATGATGCTCAATTTCCAACAATCCAAATATAAAAGGATGAAATAAAAAAAAATCAATCAACAAAAAAATAAAACACCAACAAATCCTAGTAAGATCATTAAGTTTTACAAGTCAGATCATGCGAACATGATAAACAAATAGAAGGCAAAATGGAATTTTTTTTTATAAAATCCAATTTTCAAACAAAATAAAGTGTTGAAGGGTGAAGCCAAAAAATTATTCAATCTTGAAAAAATTGCCTAAAAAAATATTGGAGTTAACCTAGATTAGCCCACTAAACTAACGACTTAGGTTATGAAACTGACATAACCTTAGATAAAGAAAAGTAAAAAAATTCATGAAACTCAATTTTCAATAAATTCAAAGTTGAAAAAGAAAATTGGTGTCAAAATAGATCTAAATAAAGGCTAATGTCAATCTGAATTTACATTTCAGACCCATGATCAATGTTATGAGAACAAGATTATTACACTAAAAAAAATCAATCAACAAAAAATAAAATAAAATCATTAAGCATATTAAATGGAAATACATATATTTTAATTTGCTGAAGATTACTAGAGATTACAAGCCAAAAAAACAAAACTTTTGAAGGAAATCAAGGAAAAAAACAAAAATAAGAGAATGAATAAACTAAGCAAAGGAAAAATAAATTGAAGTGGCAGTCGCTAAGATTTATAGCGCAGTTTTATTGATGGACTCACCGATAAACCATTTAAATAATATTATTTTTAATTATTCTATCGGTGACTTTTCAAAAATCTATTGATAAATTTTGAATTTCACACTAAAAGTTTTAAATGAGCATCCAAATTTTTTGCAGTCCATTGGTAATTATATGCAGTTAGAGATGCATTAATACCCAACCTTTGAAATTCGCACAGTTCATCAGTGAGTTTGTCGGTAATTATGAATTATGCCGATAAATACCGATGGAATGTGTTCGTCTGTAGAGACGTTAGTGATTATGATATTTCTTGTAAATATTTTACAACTCTCGGTAAAATACGGATAAAAATTATCCATTTATAGAAACATCGATGTTTGTGGCATTTCCAGTAAGTTTTTCTCAACTCTTCATAAAATACTGATGTATACAGTAGTCATCGATATAGACGTCGATGTTTGTGGTATTTTCAGTAAATATTTTTCAATTCTCTATAAAATGCTGACAGATACAGTAGCCGTCAGTATAGACGTCAATGATTGTGGTATTTGCAGTAAATATTTTGCAACTCTCAGTAAAATATTGACGGATGGTTTTTGTCTTTAGAGACGTCGATGATCATGCACTATGCATGAAATATTATGTTTGTATTGCCTATTTACCCTCCTGTAAACACTTAAATTGCAAACTGCCCGTACAAAACAATAACAACAGTTAACAATTATAAACAAATATTTCGTGTTATAAAACATCATTCATAATATTACATTATAAAAAAATGCTCTATAATTTCCTTGATTCTGATAGTTAGTCAGAATTTTTTGGGAGCTTCCTTGATGTTGTCCTTTGTCTTCTCCTTCATTTCTATGACGGTGTTAAAAATATTCTCAAATACGTTCTTTTCTATGTGCATGATGTCAAGGTTATGGCGGAGTAGATTGGACTTCCAATAAGGAAGCTCCCAAAAAATACTTCGCTTTGCCCAATTGTGGGTTAAACCAAAACTAGGAAACTTCTACTTACCTGATTGGATACCAAATACAATGTCACCGTACTTTGATACAACATCATACAATTCTTCACCAAAAAGATACAGGAATGCAACATTATTTTCAACTTTGCCAATAAAGAATTCCTTCATGTTTTTTCTATATCTGTGATTCATTGGTAAGAAACAACAGTGATAGTAAAAAAAGAAGCTTTACTTTTGTTTGTTAGCGTGAATGTCTTATTGTTTTTCATGTAGTATGGATATACTAGTTTTCTATGCGTGCTTCAACCAGAAACCATTCCATAAGCTGGAAAATCATTAATAGTTGACATAACCAAAAGATTGATATCTTCTCTCAAGTTTAGAAGTGTTGAAGTAATAAATAACCCGGTAAAATCAGGGTCGAATCATAAGGAGGTTAATTGTATAATAATAATAATAATAATAATAATAATAATAATAATAATAATCAAAATATGAATAACAACAACAACAATAATAATAATAAGTTATATAGATTTTAAGATGTAAGATTAATGTGAGGATTAAACAATGATAAAAACAAATATTAAGGTTAGAGGATCCACTAATGGTATTTCAAACAAGTGTAGTATAAACTCTTTTTATTAGTCAATTGGAAAACACACACAAAAGAGATTCCAATCGGATTATAAATGGTTAACATGATTACATTAGTTATCTTATTCGAATAATGCTAATATTTGTAAATGTTGTCAGGTATTTATGATTATAACTTATATTAACAACAAATCAAGTTCTTTTCATAGCACAGGTATAGGTTATAGCATACGATTGGGCTATGAAAATACCATGTATTTGTTGTACCAAGTGTTATAAAATATAAATCTAGATTAACCATTTAACAAGAAAAGTATTAAAAGTGAATAAGATACAAATACAAAACATCTTAATATTAAACATTAAAGTCCATGTTGAGTTTACACTATACTTATTTGATTACTACTTAAAAGTGCATTTTTATCATGGTTTTATATCATTATTTTGCACTTGAAGTATCAATAACTCCTTAACTAAAACATGTTTTATAATAATATATCTAATAATATAAGATACATTTAATTTGTGGTAAATGTTCATTTTAAATGCAGGTCTCTCACATAAATAAAAGGATTGATTGATGACTTTAAGAACTTAAATTGCAAGGGCAAAGAGATGACCCAAATTAGAAAAGAGATGTCGGTGCAATTCAAACCAGAACATTGTTCGGTAATTGAGTCATATCTGGAACTACATATCTCAGATTTAGGTTTACTTTATATGGATGGAAAGGTAAGACATAGGACTACAACTTTTATATGGAGCCCAAGATCTAAAAAGGCCATTTTCAAGTCCAAATTATAGCAACAACAAATAAGCCTGAATCTGTCCTCCAACTCGAGCACTGTTCAGTATTTTGACCATATATGGAGTTCTAGAAGTTAAAATGAGCTGAATTTTTTACACAAGAAAGCTGAGACAATTGCCTACAACTTTAATGTTTTTGAGTGGCTCTAATTTTGATGTTATCAATGACGTTTTGGGTAGACAAGAGAAGATAAGGATTGTCACCAAGTCAAGAGTTGGCCACCCACTCATCAATTAGTCATCAAATCAATAGTTCCCAATTTTGGCCTATAAAAGGAGGCATTTGCCATGCATTTAGGCATCTTGATTTTCAAATCAAGATCATGCTCTTGTTTTTTCTCTTTGTATTTTTTGTAATGTTTATGCTTGGCTTTTCTTAATATCAAGTTTATGCCTTTCAATTCCTTTCCTTTGCTTTGTTAACTCTTATCTTATTTATGTTCTTATTTTGTTTATTTATTTTTCTTTATTTTATTATGTCTAGCTAAGTTTATTATGTCAAGGTGAAAAGGTTACACTAATGGTGTAAAAATAAGTATAGTGTAAACTTAATATGGACTTTAATGTTTGATACTAACATGTTTTGTATTTGTTATCTTGTTCACTCTTTAATACTTTGCTTGTTAAATGACTAATCTTGATTTATATTGTATAACACTTGGTACAACAAATGCTTGGCACTTTCATAGTTCATACTGTATGGTATAACTGACACCTGAGTATACTGTATGGTATAACCGACACCTGAGCTATGAAAGGAACTTGATTTGTTGTTAACATAAGTTATAATCATGAATGCTTGACGAGATTTACAAGTACTAGCATTAATCGAATAAGATGACTAATGCAATCATGTTAACAATCTATAATCTAATTGGAATCTCCTTTGTATGTGGTTTCCAATTGAATAATAAGAGTTTATACTATACTTATTTGACATACCATTAGTGGATCCTCTAACATTGACATTTATTGTTATCGTTGTTAAATCTTTACGTTAATATTTTATCTCAAAGTTCTCATCTTCATCATCTTCTTCTTCTTTTTCTTTATTATTATTATTATTACTAATACTACTATTACTACTACTACTACTACTA
>NW_011500771.1:18694-32659 GCF_000495115.2 Populus euphratica | reverse complement strand
CTTTATTGTTGTTGTTGTTGTTGTTGTTGTTGTTGTTGTTGTTGTTGTTGTTGTTGTTGTTGTTGTTGTTGTTGTTGTTGTTGTTGTTGTTGTTGTTGTTGTTGTTGTTGTTGTTGTTGTTGTTGTTGTTGTTGTTGTTGTTGTTGTTGTTGTTGTTATTACTATTATTATTGTTGTTGTTGTTGTTATTGTTTTTGTTGTTGTATTATTGTTATTTATAATTTGTACAATTAACCTCCTTGTGGTTCGACCCCGGTCTTACCGGGTTATTTATTACTTCGACACTCCTGCACTTGGGAGAAGACAACAATCTTTTAGTCGTGTCATTATTCTTACACCATTAGTATAACCTTTTCACTTTAACATAATAAACTTAACTAAATATAATGAAAAAGAGAAACATAGATAAACAAGATAAAAACATAAATAAGATACAAGTTAACTAAGTAAAGGAAAGGAAAGGAAAGGAAAGGAAATGAAAAGCATAAACAAGGGATTAATATAGGCAAAATTTAAGTATTATAACAAGAAAGAGAGCAAGAACATGATTTTGATCTGAAAACCAAGATGCCTAAATGTATGGCAAATGCCTCCTTTTATAGGCCAAAATTTAGAACTACTGATTTGTTGACTAATTGTTGAGTGGGTGGCTAACTCTTGATTTGGTGACAATCCTTATCTTATTGTCTGAACAAAACATTATTGCTAATGTTAGAATTCAAACAGACTTGAATAATTAAAGTTCTAGAAAATTATCTCAGCTTTAAAAAAAAAAAACAATTGAGGTCATTTGGACTTCTACAACTCAAGATATGGGTTGAACACTAAATAGTGTCTAGGCCATATGACAAATTCTGACTTCTCCGTTATTGCTAGGATTTGGACTTCCAAATAGTGAAATTGAATCTTGTATTCTTATGAATATTTTAGACCTATGTCTTAACTTTCTATCCATATAAACCAAATTAAAATCCAAGATCTACAGCTTCAGATAGGACCCAATGACTGAACAATATTTCAGTTTGAACTGAACCAACATCTCTTTTTTAAGCTTCACCCTTTCTTTGTCTTCTCAATTTCAGTAGTTGAACTCTTCAATCAATTCTTTGATTTATGTGATAGGCGTGTATTTAAGATGAACATTTACTATAAATTAAAGATATCTTATAGTACAAACTTGTTGTTATAAAACATGCTTTAGTTAATGAGTTATTGATACTTCAAGTGCAAAATGTTGATATAAAACCTTGATAAAAATACACTTTTAAGTACTAATCAGTCATCGTTAATGAATTATATTTTATCTACATGGTTTATAGATATTATTTCTAAAGAACAACATGTATTACAAGTCCATCAGGCATATTTGTGATAGACTTTTAGTTATTTTGCATAATGTTTCTTTATAAAAGTGCTTTTACATGTTCCAAGCATTTGTAAAATGAAAGAATTAGAGGACTCGCTTGATAATCAGACCCTTGCTTCAATTAGCCAGAGAACATCTTAAGAAATTCCATGATTTATTAACAACATCAATCTTGCATATTTAGCACGATAAATTTTTGTAATCACATTCTGAGGCAGAGTAGGAAAATACTTTTTCAATTTTTTAAAAGTGGTGTATATTTTCAAATGATAAATAGAGAAGAGATTCAAAGAAGTGAGAAAGAGCAAAGAATTACACAAATATATACACAGATATCAATTATCATGGGAAAGTGAAAGAACCAATTTCAAGGCCATG
This sequence comes from Populus euphratica, assembly GCF_000495115.2. Classification (NCBI taxonomy): domain Eukaryota; kingdom Viridiplantae; phylum Streptophyta; class Magnoliopsida; order Malpighiales; family Salicaceae; genus Populus; species Populus euphratica. The sequence continues at coordinate 30,915 of NW_011500771.1, read as the reverse complement.
GAATACCATTATCTGCCATTTAATCGGGGTGAGAGAGACTAGTAAAACAAAAGTTACACCAAAAGGAAACACAAAATAATATGAGAAAAAGAAAAATCAATCTTTATATACAGGATAACTCAATTCAATAGAGTTATTTTCAACTGAAAAATTATCAAAGTAAACTTTCAAAAGATGTCCATTTACCTTAAATCAATCTTTAGATTCTCGATATCACAGACCCCAGATGGATACACATGTTTCACAATAAAATGACCACTCTATCTTGATCTTAGTTTTTCAGGAAATAAATGGAGTCAAGAATTATAAAGTAAGACTTTTTGAACAATATTGAATGTTTTTCTCAGTATTTTATTGTCATGAAACTCCTTTATTCTTGCTTTATGAATTCTTAAATTTTCAATGCATCATTTCTTATTTCCTCAAGCTCATTTATTTATAATTTTTGTAGCTGACTAGCATCATCAAGGTTTGCATTGAAAGCTTTAATAGCTCAACAAGCTTTATATTCAAGTTCCACAGACAAGTGACAAGGTTTTCTATATACTAGTTTATAAGGTGACATACCTAATGATGTTTTATAAGCAATTTGATAGCCTAAAGTGCATCATTAAGTCTTAAAGACCACTCTTTCTTATTAGGGTTCATTGTTTTCTCCAAGATCGATTTAATCTACCTATTAGCAAGCTATACTTGTCCACTTGTTTGAGGGTATAAGAGGTGACAACTTTGTGTTTAATTCCATATTTTTTCATTAAATACTCCAATGACTTGCTGTAGAAATATATTCCACCATCACTTATTATGGCTCGAGGGATTCCAAATCAACTCAAAATATTTTCTTTTAAAAACTTTATCACTATTTTATGATCATTGTTTCGACTTGAAATTGTCTCTATCCATTTTAAAACATAATCTATTGCAACTAATATATACAAGAAACCAAATGATAGAGAAAATAGACCTATAAAATCTATACCCCAATAATAAAAAATCTCAATGACAAGAATAAGATTTAAAGGCATCATGTGATGTTTTGAAATAGATCCTAAATTCTAACAATTTTTATAAGGCTTGCAAAATACACATGAGTCCTTGAACATGGTAGGCTAGTAAAATCCACTTTGTAAGATTTTTGCAGTTGTCTTTCTTAATGAGAAATGACCCCCATATGCTTCATAATGAGAAAATTTAATGACACTACTTACCTCATTGTCAGGAATATATCTTTGAAATATTTGATCAGGACAATATTTGAATAAATAAGGGTCATCCATTAAAAGTTCTTCACTTCATTCAAGAACTTTCTTTAGTCTTGGGTACTCCAATATGCTAGCAATTGTCCTGAAATAAAAAAATTAACAATATTAGCAAACCAAGGTAATGTATAGACAGAAAGTAAAGATTCATTAGGAAAGTAGTTATCGACTAGTGTGATATCAGATTTCAAATCTATTGTCAATCTTGATAATTGATCCGCGGTAATATTTTCGGTACCTTTTTTATCTTTGATTGTGATATCAAATTTTTAAAGTAACAAAATCCATCGCACCAATCTAGCCTTCGAATCTTTCTTAGAAAGAAGATATTTCAATGCTGCATGATCACTAAAAACAACAACAGGTGAGCCAACAAGATAAGGCTTGAATTTTTCATATACAAATACTACTACAAGTAATTTTTTTTTTTCAGTGGTGGGGTAATTCATTTGAGCACTATTTAAAGTTTTACTTACATTGTAAGTTATATAGGTTTCTTATATTTTCTTTGTCTCAAAACAGCACCCACGACATAATCACTAACATCACATATTATTTTAAAAGGTAATGACCAATCAGGAGGTTAAATGACAGGAGCAAAAGTAAGTAAGTTTTTAAGTTTAACACAAACTTCTTCACAATATTTAGTCCATTAAAAAATATTATCATTTGTTAGAAGGTTACTTAAGGGATTAAATATTACACTAAAATCTTTGTTGAACCTTGTATAAAAACTAGCATGTCCTAAGAATGATTTAACATCTTTAATAGATTTTGGTGTTGGGAAGTTAACAATTAACTCAATTTTAGATTTGTCAACCTTAATTGTTTTTTTATAAAACAATGTGACCAAGTACAATGCCATTTGTTACCATAAAGTGACATTTTTTCTAATTCAGTACAAGATTCTTCTCTTCAGACCTGCTCAAAACCTTTTCTAAGTTAGTCAAACAATCATCAAATGAATCGCTAGAAACAAAAAAATCATCCATAAAATTTTAAAGAAAACATTCAACCATATCACTAAATATATTGAGCATGCATTTTTGAAACATGGCCGATGCATTACATAATCCAAAAGGCATCCTTTGATATGCAAAAGTACCAAATGGACATGTAAAAGAAGTATTCTCTTAATCTTCCAATGCAATTCAATTTGGTTGTAACCTGAATACCTTTTTAGAAAATAATAAAATTCATGACCTGCAACTCTTTCTAGGATTTGGTTCATGAAAGTTAAAGGAAAACGATCTTTTCTTGTCATTGAATTAAGTTTTCTATAATCAATGCACAAGCATCAACCATTAATAGTCCTAGTTGGAATTAACTCATTTTTCTTATTTGTTATTGATTAGTACTTAAAAGTGCATTTTATCAAGGTTTTATATCATCATTTTGCACTTAAAGTATTAATAACTCCTTAACTAAAGCATGTTTTATAATAATATAACTAATAATATAATGTACCTTTAATTTGTGGTAAATATTCATCTTAAATGTAGGCCTATCACATAAATGAAAGGATTGATTGATGAGTTTAAGTACTGAAATTAAAAGAACAAAGAGATGACCAAACTTAGAAAAAAGATGCTGGTGCAGTTCAAACTGGAACACTGTTCAGTAATTGGGTCATTTATAGAGCTGTAGATCTCAGATTTAGGTCCACTTTATATGGATGGAAAGGTAAGACATAGGCATACAACTTTCATGTGTAGGTCTAGTTTTAAAAAATCCGTTTTGAAGTCCAAATTATAGCAACAACGAAGAAGTCTGGATCTGTCCTGCTGCCCAGACACTGTTTAGTGTTCAGCCCATATCTAGAGTTCTAGATGTCCAAATGACCTCCATTTTTTTTTGAAAGCGGAGACAATTTCCTACAACTTTCATGTGAAGGTCTGATTGAAATTCTGACATTATCAATGACATTTTGGGCAGACAAAAGAATATAAGGATTGTCACCAAGTCAAGAGTTGGTCACCTACTCATCAATTATTTATTAAATCAATAGTTCCCAATTTTGGCCTATAAAAAGAGGTATTTTCCTTGCATTTAGGCATCTTGGTTTCCAGATCAAGATCATGCTCTTGCTCTCTCTCTCTTTGTGTTTTTGTAATGCTTTAAGTTTTGCTTTCATTAATATCTTGTTTATGCCTTTCAATTCCTTTCCTTTACTTAGTTAACTTTTATCTTATTTATGTTCTTATCTTCTTTGTTTATGTTTCTCTCTTTCATTTTATTTAGCTAAGTTTATTATATCAAGGTGTAAATGTTACACTAATGGGTTAAGAATAAGTATAATATAAACTCAATATAATTATCCTTCTTGATGCATCTCATTTTAATTTTAAACTAAAAATTATTCAACTTTTACCTTCTTTTCATGGCTTAGATTTAGAAAATCCAAACTTGCATTTAAGGGAATTTGAGAAGGTCCATAAGATGTATAATGACTCAAATTGTAGCATGAACACTATCAGATTAAAGCTTTTTCCTTTTTCTTTAAAAGATAAAGCTAAAATATGGTTACAAAATTTGAGACCAGGATTCATTTGTGCTTGGGATGAAATGCAACAACAATTTTTAAAGAAGTTTTTGCCATCTCATAAAACAAACTCTTTCAAAAGACAAATCACCATTTTCACTAAAAAATCAGGATTTTACCAATGTTGGGATAAGTATGGAGACTTGCTTAATACTTGGCCTCATCATGGGTTTGAAATATGGAGATGGGTTTCATATTTTTATGAAGGGTTAACACCTAAAAATAGGTAAATGGTTAAATTGATGTGCAATGAAACTTTTGAAGATAAAGACCCTAATGAAGAAATGAAGTACTTAGACTTGTTAGCTGAAAATGCTCAAAATTGGAACACTACAGGTCCTTATGAAGCACCAAGTAAAATCCAACCTCATACATCTAGTGGAGGTATATACAATCTTAGGGAAGATCTTGACCTCCAAACCAAGTTTGCATTTTTAACTAGAAAAGTTGAGGCACTAGAATTAAAAAAGAGTGGTCAATGAAAATCTGTTCAAGACCTTGTGTGTCAAATCTGTGAAATAAATAAACACTCAACCAATGACTGTCCAACCTTGCCTTCTTTTAAGAAATGCCTCCATGAACAAACTCATGCTTTAAACAGTTTTCAAAGGCCCAATCATAACTTAAACTCACAAACATATAACCCTAGTTAGAGAAATCACCTAAATTTTAGTTGGAAGAGTGATAACGATAATGCACAAAGTTCACAGGCATCATTTCAAGCACACCATAATTTTTAAAATTCTCATGGATATACATCTCCTTATGCTCCACCTTGTAGAAGAAATCTTGAGGAAACATTGCATGTATTTATTGAAAAGCAAGAGATAATCAATACTCAACTTGCTTAAAGCATGATAGATTTTAGAGATTCTCTTGCAAAATTCATATATGCTCTCTGTTTTTAAGAGAAAAGTAAGTTTCCATCTCAACCACACCAAAATCCTAAGAAAAAATACAATGCAAATGCAAGTAGTTCCGAAAGCCAACACATGGATCAAGTCAAATAAGTTATAACTCTTTGTAGTGGTAAGGTTATTGAAAAACCCACTCTTGAACCTTGTGAGAAAGATGATGAGTCAACCTCTAAAGGTGTGAAAGGGATTGAATCTGAACATTGCAAAGAAAAGATTGATTCCCTACCAACACTTCCATTTTCTCTTATCATGACCAAACATAAGAAAGTCAATCACAACTTTGAAATCTTTGAAACTTTCAAACAGGTAAGGATTAATGAACATTTGGTGGATGCTATTAAACAGATACCTTCTTATGTTAATTTTTTTTTAAATATCTGTGCACTGTGAACAGAAAACTGAATGTGAAAAAGAAAGCCTTTTTAACTTAACAAGTAAGTGTCATTCTTCAGAACAATAATGCTTTGAAATATAAAGACCTTGGTTATCCTATAATTTCTTGCTTTATTGGAGAACATAAAATTGAAATAGCTTTACTTGATTTTAGAGCAAGTATGAGTTTACTTCCATATTTAGTTTTTCCAAGTCTCAATCTAGGTGAGTTAAAATCAACTTCTGTAACTCTCTTACTTGCTGATAGATCTGTTTTTTCAAAGTCTTAATCTAGGTGAGTGACACGATGAAAAGATTGATGTCTTCTCCCAAGTGCAGGAGTGTCGAAATAATAAATAACCCGACAAGACCGGGGTCGAACCACAAAGAGGTTAATTGTATAAATTATAAATAACAATAATACAACAATGACAATAACAACAACAACAACAACAACAACAACAACAACAACAACAACAACAACAACAACAACAACAACAACAACAACAACAACAACAACAATAATAATAGTAATAACAACAACAACAACAACAACAACAACAACAACAACAACAACAACAACAACAACAACAATAATAATAATAAAGAAAAAAAAAGAGAAGAAGAAGAAGAAGATGATAACTTTGAGATGGAATATTAATATAAGGATTAAACAATAATAATAACAAATGTCAAGGTTAGAGGTTCCAGTAATGGTATGTCAAATAATTATAGTATAAACTCTTATTACTCAATTGGAAACCACATACAAAGGAGGTTCCAATCTGATTATAGATTGTTAACATGATTACATTAGTCATCTTATTCGATTAATGCTAATATTTATAAATCTCGTCAAGCATTCATGATTATAACTTATGTTAACAACAAATCAAGTTCCTTTCATAGCTCAGGTGTCGGTTATACCATATAGTATGGGCTATGAAAGTGCCAAGCATTTGTTGTGCCAAGCATTTGTTGTACCAAGTGTTATACAACATAAATCAAGATTAGTCATTTAACAAGTAAAGTATTAAAGAGTGAATAAGATAACAAATACAAAACATGTTAGTATCAACCATGTTAAGTTTACACTACACTTATTCTTACACCATTAGTGTAACCTCTTTACCTTGACATAATAAACTTAACTCAACATAATGAAAGAAAAATAAATAAATAAACAACATAAGAACATAAATAAGATAAAAAAAACCTAATACTTAACGAGCTTTCGGCTAATGACTCCCAAACCAGTTGGTCTTAGAGCATTAGATGTTAAGACACCCCTACAAGCTTAGTAACTCGGGTTGCAGATACTAATACGTAGATAGTGCAATGTTTTATTTCCTTAAAATTTTCTCCTCAACCCATGTAACAAGCGTTGGGCTAATAGCTCCCAAGTCAGTTGACTTTAGGGTATTAGGTGTTAAAACACCTCTTCGGGCTTAATTGCTTAGGTTAGGGAGGCTACAAAACCAAGCTTATCTACATTTTTATCATCATCATTTTTTTTGCTTTTTTTTTTTTAATTTTTAATTTTTTTTTCAAATTATATACTATCCATTTCTCTTAGTTGTGACCTTTAACAAAAGAACATAAATAATATAATAATCCAATATGCAACCCACAATCATATATTAAAGTGTGTGTGTGTAAATTAAGGTTTAAGAATACATGTTAAATAAGTATATGAGTAGACTTAAGTGATAACAATGCGAGAGTTTGTAAATCTGAATATTTCAAGAAGTATTATGATAGACCTTGTTATGAATGACTACTAAGATGCGTCTCAAGAGTCATAAAAAGTTCTTCTTACTCTACCATCATAGTAACAACAATTTTACACATGCTTTATGAAATAGAAAACATAGTTAGTTTCTTTTTTTTTAGCTACTACCCTCTCCCCCCAACTAAAACGAGACATTGTCCTCAATGTTTAAAGGTAGAAAGATAAAGTATAGAAGATATCACCCGAAATAACAAACACTAACAAACCTGGAACACACTGAAACAAATATAAAAAACAACAAAACATAATAATAAAACCAAAAAACACAAAAATTCACAAATGAAGGCTCAAATCCAATCTAAGCTTTTTACGGCTTTCCTTAGTTGACCAATTTATGCGACTCATGAAAGGATCAATTACAGGAATGAAACATTGTAGTTGGTCAATCAATTGTTCAGTAGTAGCAGTAAAGATTATGATTTGTCGTGCAGAAGATGTTAGAAATTCCTGTTCCACAGCATGATCAAGAAAAGAGAACAACTTATCATAATAACCATTAACATTTAACAAACCTATGGGTTTCTGGTGAATGTGCAGTTGGGCCCAAGAAGAAATATGAAAGATCTCTTCCAATGTGCCTAAACCACCTGGTAAAGCAATAAAGGCATCAGCATGGTTAAACATTGCATTCATTCGAGTCGACATTGTGGAGACTTGAAGTTCCTCTCCAATTGTTTTTCTAATGATGTCCCCTTGTGTTAAAGCTTCGGGGATGACCCCCAAAACTTGACTACCTCCTAAAAATACAGCTATTGACACACCTCCTGTTAACCTAAGACTGCCTCCCCCATACCCTAAATGAATCTTTCTCTCAGCTAGCACTTGACCAAGATGATTTTCTGATTCTAAAAACTCTTTTTCTTTCCCAAGACTAGATCCACCGAAAACACAAATATTTCTTATATGATGACCTGAGGAACTTGCCATTTCTACACACTTCTGTATTTGTTGAATGTATAGGTTGAGTAGAAATGAAAGGAAGGAAGAGAGCATTTTATAGATGAGAAATTGGAAAGGCAATCATACCACCTATATATAGGCCAGCTAGAGTCTCTCACACACACACTCTCTTTATTTATTTATTTATTTATTTACTTTTGAAGAAACATGTGTATGTATAGGTAGTTGTGATTGTGTCTCACATCTTCCCTTGGTTTTACATCCAAGAACGGTTTAAACGCCTTCTATGGGTCGGGAATAGGCTTCTCATCCAGTTTTCTTAAAAACTGGCAAACATGGTCTTTTTTAGTCAGATTTCCAAGACTAAGTCAATCATGTTCTTTATGAAATAGTGGCCATAAATCATGAATTGCACGATGCATATCTCCACTGGATGCGTCTCAAATGTCAATAGAAGATTATCTAAAGACTCCTTACTCAGGCCATCCTTAATCAATTGTATTTTATCTTCACGGTTTATAGATATCATTCCTAAAGAAGGACATTGTGCATTACAAGTCCATCTAGCACATCGATGACAGACTTTTAGTCGTTTTGCACGACGTTTCTTTGCAAAAGTGCTTTTACCTGTTCCAAGCATGTGTGAAATGAAGGAGTTAGAGGACTCACCTGATAATCGGACTTTTGCTCCCAATCAACCAGCGAATATCTTCAGGAATTCCATGATTCATTAACAATCTCAATCTTGCACATCTAGCATGGTAAATTTTTGTAATCGCATTGTGAGGCAGAGCGGGAAAATACTTTTTCAATTTTTCAAGATTAGTGTGCATTTTCAAATGAGAATTGGAAGAGAGATTCAAAGAATTGCACAAATATATACACAGATATCAGTTATTTAGGAAACTGAAAAAACCAACTTCAATCACGGAGTACCGTTATCCGTCATTTGACCAGGGTGAGAGAAACTAGCAAAAATCACTCAAAAAGAAACATAAAAATAATGTGAAAAAAAAAACAAAATAATCAACCTTTATTTACAAGATCATTCAAACCAACTGATTCATTTTCACTAGGAAAATTATCAAAGTAAGCTTTCAAACGATGTCCATTTTCCTTAAAATCATTGTCATTCATTGAATTCTCAATATCACAGGCCCCATAAGGATTGGTCCATCTTAATCTTAGCTCTTTAGGGAGTGCATAGAGTTGAGAATCATAAAACAAAACTTTTTGACCAGTATCAATCTTTTGACAATTTTCACAAGTTTTGCAGAATGCATGCGTGTCCTTGAACATGGTGGGCCAATAAAATCCATTTTGAAAGATTTTTGCAGCAGTCTTTTTTGACGAGAAATAACTTCCACATGCTTCAGAATGACAAAGTTTAATGACACTACTTACCTCATTGTCGGGAATGAATCTTTGAAATATTTGATCAGGACAATATTTGAATAAGTTAGGGTCATCACAATAAAAGCTCTTCACTTCGTTCAAAAACTTTTCTTTGTCTTGGGTACTCCAATCAGCTGGCAAATCTCCTAAAGCAAGAAAATTGATATTTTTATCATACCAAGGCATTGGACTAAGAGAAAGTAAGGATTCGTTAGGAAAGTAATCATCCATTGGTGTGATGTCGGGTGTCGAATCTATTGTCACTGTTGATAAAAGATTCGCATCAACATTTTCGGTGCTTGTTTCATCCGTGATTTCTTCCTCAGAATAAACCATTTGCAAATCTTCAGTTTCATCCAATTCATTTTTACTTAAAGTAGATTCAAGTTGATCATAAACTAATTCATCAATATGATCTACTTCTTGTAAATCATTATCATCTCCAGGTTGCTTGCAAATGTTGAAAATATTCATCTCCAATGTCATGTTTCCAAATGATAGCTTCATCAGTCCATTCCTACAATTAATCAATGCATTAGAAGTTGCAAGAAATGGACGTCCTAAAATAACAGGAAATGAATTACATGCTTCAACAGGTTCTGTGTCCAAGACAATAAAATCCACAGGATAAATGAATTTATCGACTTGTACTAACACATCTTCAATTATTCCTCTAGGCACTTTTACAGATCTATCGGCAAGTAAAAGAGATATAGAAGTTGGTTTTAACTCACCTAGATTGAGACTCTGAAAAACTGAATATGGAAGTAAATTCACACTAGCACCAAGATCAAGTAAGGCTCTTTCAATTTTATGCTCTCCAATAAAGCAAGAAATTGTAGGACAACCAGGGTCTTTATATTTCAAAGCATTATTATTCTGAAGAATAGCACTTACTTGTTCGGCTAGAAAGGCTTTCTTTTTCACATTCAGTTTCCTCTTCACAGTGCATAGATCTTTCAAAAATTTAGCATAGGAAGGAACCTGTTTAATAGCATCCAGCAAAGGTATATTGATCCTTACCTGTTTGAAAATTTCATAAATTTCAGAATTGTGATTGACTTTCCTTTGTTTGGTCATGGCTTGAGGAAATGGAAGTGCTGGCGGTGAATCAGTCGTTTCTTTGCAATTTTCAGATTCAACCCCTTCCTTACCCTCAAAGATTGATTCATCATCTTTCTCATAAGGTTCAAGAGAGGGTTTTTCAATAACCTTACCACTGCGCAGAGTAGTGACTGATTTGACTTGATCCATGTGTTGGCTTCCGGAACTACTTGCATTTGCATTGTATTGCCCTTTGGGATTTTGTTGTGTTTGAGATGGAAACTTACCTTTCTCTTGGAAACTGAGAGCAGATGTTAATTTTGCAAGAGTATCTTTAAAATCTGTCATGTTTTGAGCAAGTTGAGTATTGATTGTCTCTTGCTTTTCAATGAATGCATGCAATGTTTCCTCAAGATTTCTTCTAGGAGGTGGAGCATAAGGAGGTGCATATCCATGAGAATTTTGGAAATTATGGTGTGCTTGAAACGGTGGTTGTGAAGTTTGTGCATTGTCACTCTTCCAACTGAAATTTGGGTGATTCCTCCAACCAGGGTTGTATGTTTGGGAGTATGGGTTGTGGTTGGCCCTTTGAAAACTGTTTAAAGCATGGGCTTGTTCATGGAGACATTCTTTAAAAGAAGGCAAGGTTGGACAATCGTTGGTTGAGTGTTCATTTGTTTCACAGATTTGACACACAATGTTTTCAACAGATTTTAATTGACCACTCTTTTTCAATTCTAGTGCCTCGACTTTTCTAGCTAAAGATGCAAACTTGGCTTGAAGGTCATGATCTTCCCTAAGGTTGTACATACCTCCACTAGATGTATGAGGTTGAGTTTTACTCGGTGCCTCACAAGTACCCGCGGTGTCCCAATTTTGAGCATTTTCAGCTAACAAGTCTAAGTACTCCATTGCTTCATCAGGGTCTTTATCTTCAAAAGTTCCATTGCACATCAATTCAACCATTTGCCTATCTTTAGGTGTTAACCCTTCATAGAAATGTGAAACCAATCTCCATGTTTCAAAACCATGATGAGGGCAAGTACTAAGCAAGTCTCGATACCTATCCCAACATTGGTAAAATGTTTCTCCTGGTTTTTGAGTGAAAGTGGTGATTTGTCTCTTGAAAGAGTTTGTTCTATGAGATGGAAAAAACTTCTTTAAAAACTGTTGTTGCATTTCATCCCAAGCACGAATGGATCCTGGTCTTAAATTTTGTAGCCATGTTTTAGCTTTATCTTTTAATGAAAAAGGAAAAAGCTTTAATCTAATGGTGTTCATGCTACAATTTAAATTATTATATGTGTTGCAGACCTCCTCAAATTCCCTTAAATGCAAGTATGGATTTTCCAATTCCAAACCATGAAAAGAAGGTAAAAGTTGAATAATACCTGGTTTAAAATTAAAATGAGATGCATCAGGAGGAAAAACTATGCATGATGGTGCACTTGTTCTTGTGGGATTCATGTGGTCTCTAAGTGTTCTAGCACGGTTATTCTCATTATTCTCATTATGAAGTGATTGATTATCTTCTTCGGCCATATTTTCTGAAAATGATGAGGATACCCTACAAAGTCTACCACTTGATGTACGTGACCACACTCTCATGCACGTGTAGGAATAAAATAAAAAGAAGAACAAGAAAGCAAAAGAAGGAGGAAGAAAACAAAATAAAAAGAAACAAAAGAAAAGAAACAAAGTTATATACAAGAAAAGTGAAAAGAGAAAATAAAATAAATACTATAATTTATACAAGAACTTACCTCCCCGGCAACGGCGCCAAAAACTTGACACGACTAAAAGATTGATGTCTTCTCCCAAGTGCAGGAGTGTCGAAGTAATAAATAACCCGGCAAGACCGGGGTCGAACCACAGGGAGGTTAATTGTACAAATTATAAACAACAATTATAAAACAACAATAACAACAACAACAATAGTAATAATAATAATAATAATAATAATAATAATAATAGTAGTAGTAGTAGTAGTAGTAGTAGTA
>NW_011500771.1:2930-15932 GCF_000495115.2 Populus euphratica | reverse complement strand
GATTTATTTCAAAATATAGAGAGTCTTTAGATAATCTTCTATTGACTCTTAAGTCTCATCATAGTGAAGATATGTATTGTGCAATTCATGATTTATGACCTCATTTTCATAAAGAACATGCTCGACATAGTCTTGAGGATCTGACTAAAAAAGATCATGTTTGCCAGTTTTTAAGAAAACTGGATGGAAAGCCTATCCTCAACCTATAAAAAGCGTTTAAGCCATTCTTGGACGTAAAACCAAGGGAAGGTGTAAGTCACAATCACAACTACCTGTACATACACATGTTTTTTTTTTCAAAAATAATGATAAATAAATAAAAAAAGATAGTAGGACTCCAGCTGGCCTACATATAGGTGGTATGATTATATTTTTAATTTCTCATCTTTAAAATGTTCTCTTCCTTCTCTTCATTTCTACTTAACCCATACAGTCAACATATATAAAAGTGTGTAGAAATGGCAGGTTTCTCAGGTCATCAAATAAGAAACATTTGTATTTTTGGTGTATCCGGTCTTGGGAAGGAAATAGATTTTTTAAAATTAGCAAATCATCTTAGTCAGGTACTAGCTAAAAGAAAAATTCATTTAGTGTATGGGGGAGGAAGACATTAATTTTTTGGTCGTGTCAACAGATCTTGAAACTAGGATCACCTCAGGATAGATAAAAAGATTTTATGAAAGGATTCAAAACAAAAGATAGCTATTAAAAGAAAAGGAACCAAATTTAAGAGAAAAAAAGAAGAGGACAACTTAAAATTCTAGGTTGAAGGGTAAAATTAAAAAAAAAAATCAACAAAAAGACTTAGAACAAAAATTAACAAACAAAAGAATGAAAACATGACAATAAAATGAGAGGACAATTTTGAATTATGGATAGATCAGCATGAAGTTTGGGAAGATGAGAGAGAAAAGGGAAAGAATAAAAAATGTGTCATTAGCAACAAATCATTGAGCTACAAGTCATATATGATGCCCTAGATGGAACATTAAGTCGTGACGCTTACAATGCAACTGTGGACGACAATGTCTTACCACTTGAGGAAGTTGTACATGCCACCAGGGCACTATGACTTTCTTTACTTTATAGCATATGCAATGCATAGGTCAACTAATCTTCACCTTCCTATTAACTTTAGTCCTTGATTTTTGCTTTGGTATAAAATTTGGTCCCTCAATCCCTAATTTCACCAAATAAAAAAAATAGTTTTATTTTGACAAAATGAATGTCAATTGAGCTCCAAAACTTTTCATTGATATTACGAGATCTTTATATATAGGTAAACAAAATAAACCATTAAGTCAATTCCTAAAAAATCTAAATTTGAAATGATCAAATAAAAAACATCAAGTAACAAAACAAAATCAACCTCAATTTTTCACCTACCCTTACAACCTATTCCCTAATAAGAAAACAATTAAAAGGGATTGATATTTACCAAATCTTAAAATTCAGTCTTTAAAGCTTTAATTGCTCTAAACCAATAAAATTGAATTTTATTTTGGCAAATTAAGCATCAACCTAGCAATGAAATATTTCCTCGACACCTCGACATCCCCTTTCTTAGGTAGTCAAAACAACATACTAAACCCAAACCCACATTGTTGCAATGTCAAATGACAAGATTAGAAAAAATTAAAGGACCAAAACATAAAATATTGAAATAATAATAATAATAATAATAAAAGAAATTAATGTGGATTAGGATGCTGGTAACCATTAAGACTGAAGAGATAATTTCCATGATAAGGAATATAGTGGCAAAAGATTATAGCAACGAGAATATTCACACTTTTGAGATCATGAATGCTGTGTGAGTTCCTGAGTGTACAATGCTAAGAAGATTGAAAATTTTGGAAGCAACAAGGATGACAGTCAATCTTTTCGTTAAACATAAAATTCATTTATAGTTTGATCATGACACTTGGATGCCAAAGTGAGTCAATGTAATGAAATTAAAATGTGTTGACCAGAGATTTAGGCTTGGATATAAGCCTAAGAAAAATGACTACAAACATGTCACCATGATTAAAAGAGAAATAAGAATGGTGAAAATTGAAGGAATGAAGATAGGAAGGGAAGAGTTTATCATCCCACCACTCTTAACGACCTTTTCAAGACCAATAGAGGTGATTAGATCTTTAAACATGAAATTAATTTATAGTTTAATCATGACACTTGAATGCCATTGTGAGTCAATATGATGGAATTAAAATGTATTGACCAGAAATTTAGGCTTGGGTATAAACCTAATAAAAATGACTACAAACATGCCACCATGATCAAAACAAAAACTTTATCATCCCACCACTTTAAATGACTTTTTCAAGACCTATAGAGGTGATCAGATCTTTAAACATAAAATTCATTTATAGTTTGATCATGACACTTGGATGCCAGAGTGGGTCGATATGATGAAATTAAAATGTGTTGACTAGAGATTTGGGCTTGGATATAACCCTAAGAAAAACAATTACAAATATGTCACCATGATCAAAAGAGAGACAAGAATGGTGAAAATTGAAGGAATGAAGCCAAGAAAGGAAGAGTTTATCATCCCACCACTCCCTTTTCAAGACCTACAGAGTATATCAAATCTGGTATAATAGACCTCCATATCAACACTTTAGAATATGAAAACAAGTGACAGATTAAGGAGATAAAGGTTAAAGTGGAGGATAAGATGCTACTACAACTGTTTGTTCACCTCATCGATCAAACCCCTACAAAAGCCTTTATAAAGAAGTTAGCAAATGAGGAATCATACAATAATATAAAAATGGATCTTGCTCTTAGTATGCTAAAAAAATTAATTGTTCTTATTTAACCATGCTTGTTGAGATGTCTTGTCATGTAGCATTTTGTTGTTTTACCTTTTTTAAGTTATGTTACCTTTTCTAATGTAGTTTGTAACTTAGCTTATTATACCATAAGATTTTGTTTGTTAATGAGGCTTTTATTTTTAATAAGATGATGCATTTTCTTGTGTTCAAATGCGTCTTTGTTTTCCCTTTTCCTTTCCATGCAAATCCACATTTATACAAGTGCACCTTATACACTTTTAGTAATTCTAAAAACAAGTTTTCCAATAATTCACAAACTCATTGTAATAAGAATAATTGGCCAAACTTTGATAACCTAATTGCAATGAGTGATGAAGAATGAGAAAAAAGGACCTAAAAGCGTTTATCATGTTGGTTGGAAAAACCAAGAAATCCTAGAAACCTACCAAGAAAGAACTTGAAGTAATAAATATAGGACCAAATAAGATAAGAAATAATTGAAGATTGGTACTTTTATTATGGTTGAGGAAAGGGATGGTTTAGTATTATTATTACAAGAATACGCAAATACTTTTGCTTAGACTTATGCAAACATACCTAGATTGGATATCAACATTATGGTGCACTAGAATCCTTTAATGGAAGGAAACAAGCCAGCCAAATAGAATATAAGATGAATGCGCCTAGATAAGGAAACATCCTGTAGACTTTGATGTTGTAAAAAAAACAATACTATGCATGGTGTATTTTGTCAATAAATAAAAATCAAAGTTTGGTCAAGAATTCTTTGTTGTATCTTTTTTTTCTCTAAAAAACTCCAAATGATCTCATGGGCTTAAAAACTTTGTTTTTACGTTTTCATAAAAGACAAACATATTTTTAGAAAATCAAAGTTATTATTACAAATTCCAAGGTCAAATTGGTGTTTGTAACAAACAAGTTTTGGGAATTCAAATGATCTCCTAGTGAGGTAACCAAACTTTTACAGAACCTGAAAAATAAACTAAAAACCACTCAAATAACTTCAAAACTAATTTTTAAATGGTTGAATAATAATTCATAATTTAATTATGTTGAAAAACATTTTACATGACCAACCAATCGTAATGAAAAAAAGCAAAGCTTTTTAATCCTAAACATATGTATTTGAAATGAAGAAAAATCATATTTGATAATCCTTTCGCAATACTAAAAAACTATCATTTGCAATCCACGTTTAAGTCTAGTATGTTTCTTTTTATAAATCTATCCTAGTTAGGATCACACCCCATACTAAGGATAAATATAAGGATTAGAAAAGTAATTTGATCACTAAATACATAAGATAATCCTCAATGATCAAAGGTGTCCAAACAAAATAATCCAAGTTTTTTTTTGCAAATCAACCCTAGCTAAGATTACACCCTACACTGGAGGCCATATTGTGATGTCACGGTTACACAAATTAATTACTCTAGCTTAAAAAAGATAGTATAAAGCAAGTAAAGGGTTGATCATGTGAGGAAGATTGAGTTCAGGTCTTTATGCTAAATGATTAAAAGTTGGAGGTTTGAATGTTATCTAGACTATGCTATGATAAATAGAATAAAATAATCAAGCTAAATTAAATAAATCTAAAACTTATTAAAGGAAAAAAACCTTGGTCTCAAGTAAAGGTTCACCTAAGGAAATGAAAACTGATAATTGAAACAGTATGTCAATTTATATTTTGAATATATATCTTTCCTTAACATTAGTCAGTTAACCAATCCATAGTGTAGTTAACCCTAACCATTAAACAATCATAATGTTCACAATAATAATTTAATTCAATGGCAGTTTTAAGAATTAGATGAGTTGATAAATCAAGATAACATAACTATCTGAAGTTTATGTTCGATTTAATTGAATATTTTTTCTAAAATTAACAATATAGATCTGTTATAATTATTAAATCTAGATGATCCATAAGTTTAAATATCATAACACTAGTTTTGATAGCAAACTTAGTAGTAGATTGGTTTAGAATAATAATTTGGAGTCTACTCTAACAATCAAATTAAACAATCATAAGAAATAAACATAGAAAAGCATTCATATTCATTATATAAACGAAAAATAAAAGATAGAATAGATCTCATAGTTTTTAGAATCCAAAGGTTTTTGTATCCTTTCAACTAACAAAAATAACTTAACCTTATCTATCGAAAAACTAATGAATAAAACATATAAGAACATAATTTTGGGTATAGGAGAAAATGGTGTAGTTTTTTTCTTATTTCTAGTTGCCTCATCTCTTTCTTTCTCCTTTTCTTTTCATTTGATAGGAAAATATAATCCCCACATCCTTCCAATCCATTTGTATCCTTAAAAAAAAAAATAGTTCTTTCCAAAGTAGACAATCTACATTTAAATAACTTAGACATGTTTCTTCACAAAACCTATTTGTTGGCAGAATTTATAGGTTATCTTAGAAAACTTATATCTCTCTTATATGAGCTTTCTTCTACTCAAAATTGATAAGGCAATAGCTTTTTGAGTTAGAAATCTAAAAACATTGAGTTTGCATCAAATGGACATCTCTAACTCAAGATAATCAAGTAGTAATGGTTGAAGGTCAAAACTGGCAAAATGCAAAACTTGTATTTGAAGGTTGTGATTTCCATCCCCTTTCTTTTTTATTTTTCTTACCATATATGTATAAAAAGGTATAGATGTAAGTTTCTTAATGCTATTAGAATCACTTCATTTTGACCTCTACAACTTAAGTTTTGCATAAAACATCAATCAAAGGTCAAATATATCAATATTCAACATAAGTTGGAACATGGTCTGACTTTTATCTCTAATTTACTATTTTTCAAACCTCATATCCCCAATATTTGTTTGTTGTTTTTGGGCTTGGGCCACAAACTAGGAAGCCCACCTTATATAGTTGGGCTTAACCCATTCTGGCCATATCAACATGTTAAGGTGACATGACGAAAAAATTAATGTCTTCTCCCAAGTGCAGGAGTGTCGAAGTAATAAATAATCCGGTAAGACTGGGGTCGAACCATAGGGAGGTTAATTGTACAAATTATAAACGATAATAGTACAACAACAATAATAATAACAACAACAACAATAATAATAGTAATAACAATAATAACAACAATGACAATAATAATAATAATAATAATAATAATAATAATAATAATAATAATAATAAAGAGAAGAAGAAGATGATGAGAACTTGGAGATGGAAAATTAATGTAAGAATTAAACAATAATAATAACAAATGTCAAGGTTAGAGGTTCGGGCTGGAGGACATATTCGGGCTTCTTTGTTATTGCAATAATTTGGACTTGAAAATGGCCTTTTTAGATCTTGGACTCCATATGAAAGTTGTAGGCCTATGTCTTACCTTTTCATCCATATAAAGTAGACCTAAATCTGAGATCTATAGCTCCAGATATGACCCAATTACCGAATAGTGTTCCGGTTTGGATTGCACCGACATCTCTTTTCTAATTTTGGTCATCTCTTTGCCCTTGCAATTTAAGTTCTTAAAGTCATCAATCAATCCTTTCATTTATGTGATAGGCCTGCATTTAAAATGAACATTTACCACAAATTAAAGGTATCTTATATTATTAGATATATTATTATAAAACATACTTTAGTTAAGGAGTTATTGATACTTGAAGTGCAAAATGATGATATAAAACCATGATAAAAATGCACTTTTAAGTACTAATCACACCCCCCAACCAGCTTATTACTAGTCCCTAGTAATCAAAGTGTTAAAATAGAAAAACAATTTGCAAATTTCACAAAGCAAAGTATTCATCATTTAACTTCCATTAATCTATCCAGATAAACAAACTCTCATTAAATTTATATATCTGCTCATTACCTCTTAATAATATATTAATAAACCTTTCTTTTGTGCTTAATATATCAACACATAATTATGGGGCTTTTCTTGAAAGAAAACAAAATTTTTGTTCTAATGTTTAAGGTTAACTTCCTTAAGTTGAGATTATTATTTTTGTCTTTTTTTTATATGTATATACATATAATTTAAAAACATCATACATCTTTAACCCATGTAACGAGCTTTCAGCTAATGACTCCCAGACCAGTTGGTCTTAGGGCATTAGGTGTTAAGACACCCCTACGAGCTTAGTAACTCGGGTCGCAGATACTGATATGTAGATAGTGCAATGTTTGATTCCCTTAAGCTTTTCTCCTCAACCCATGTAACAAGCGTTGGGCCAATAGCTCCCAAGTCAGTTGACTTTAGGGTATTAGGTGTTAAAACACCCATTCGGGCTTAATTGCTTAGGTTAGGGAGGCTACGAAACCAAACTTATCTATATTTTTATTATAATCATTTTTTTTTCTTGTTTTTTCTTTTTTCTTTTTTATTTTTTCTTTTTTTTTAATTATATACAATCCCTTTCCCTTAGTTGTTACCTTTAACAAAAGAACATAAATAATGTAATAATCCAATATACAACCCACAATCATATATTAAAGTGTATGTGTGTAAATTAAGGTTTAAGAATATATGTTAAATAAGTATACGAGCAGAATTAAGTGATAATAATGCGAGAGTTTGTAAATCTGAGTATTTCAAGAAGTATTATAATAGACCTTGTTAAGAATGGTTACTAAGATGCGTCTCGAAAGTCACTTTAACAAAAGAGCTCCTTTACTCTGTCATCATAGTAACAACAATTATACACATGCTTTATGAAATGGAAAACAACTTTTTTTTTTGTCAACTACTACCCTCTCCCCCCAACCAAAACGAGACATTGTCCTTAATGTTCAAAGGTAGAAAGATAGAGTATAGAAGATATCACCTGAAATAACGAACATTGACAAACCTGAAACACATTTAAACAAAAATAAGAAATAACAAAATACAATAATAAAATAAAACAACAAAAAAATTACAAATGAAGACTCAAATCTAATCTAAGCTTTTTACGGCTTGCCTTAGATGACCAATTTATGCGATTCATGGAGGGATCAATTACAGGAATGAAAGATTGTAGTTGGTCAATCAATTGTTCAGCAGTAGCAGCAGAGATTATGATTTGTCATGGAGAAGATGTTAGAAATTCTTGTTCCACAGCATGATCAAGAAAACACAACAACTTATCATAATAACCATTAACATTTAACAAACTTATGGGTTTATGGTGAATGTGCAATTGGGCCCAAGAGGAAATATGAAAGATCTCTTCCAGTGTGCCTAGACCACCTGGTAAAGCAATGAAGGCATCAACATGGTTAAACATTGCATTCATTCGAGCTGACATTGTGGAGACCTGAAGTTCCTCTCCAATTGTTTTTCCAATGATGTCCCCTTGTGCTAAAGCTTTGGGGACGACCCCCAAAACTTGACTACCTCCTAAAAATGCAACTATTGACACACCTCCCATTAACCCAAGATTGCCTCCCCCATATACTAAATGAATCTTTCTCTCAGCTAGCACGTGACCAAGATGATTGGCTGATTCTAAAAACTCCTTTTCTTTCCCAGGATTAGATCCACCGAAAACACAAATATTTCTTATATGATGACCTGAGGAACTTGCCATTTCTACACACTTCTGTATTTGTTGAATATATGGGTTGAGTAGAAATGAAAGGAAGGAAGAGGGGATTTTATAGATGAGAAATTAAAAAGCTAATCAAACCACCTATATGTAGGCTAGCTGGAGTCTCACACACACACTTTCTCTCTCTTTATTTATTTCTCTTTTTTTTTTAAAAAAAAATATATGTATAGGTGGTTGTGATTGTGGCTCACATCTTCCCTTGGTTTTACGTCCAAGAACGGCTTAAACGCCCTCTATGGGTCGGGGATAGGCTTCCCATCTAATTTTCTTAAAAACTAGCAAACAGGGTCTTTTTTAGTCAGATTCCCAAGACTATGTCAAGCATGTTCTTTATGAAAATGGGTTCATAAGTCATGAATTGCACGATACTTATCTCGACTATGATGAGACTTAAGAGTCAATAGAAGATTATCTATAAACTCTCTATGTTTTGAAATAAATCCCACCTTTTGATAATTTTCACAGTTTTTGTGGAATGCAAGTGACTCCTTGAATATGGTGGGCCAGTAAAATCCACTTTGTAAGATTTCTACAGTCCTCTTTTTTTATGAGAAATGATCCCCACGTGCTTTAGAGTGACAAAATTTAATGAAATTACTTACCTCATTATCGGGAAAGCATCTTTGAAATATTTGATCAGGACGATAATTGAATAAGTAAGGGTCATCCTAATAAAAGTTTTGCACGTTGCTCAAAAATTTTCTTTTTTCTTCGGTACTCTAGTGAGCTGGCAAAAATCCTGAAGCAAAAAAATTGATATTTTTAGCAAACCAAGGCATTGAAATAAGAGAAAGTAGAGATTCATCAGGAAAGTAATAATTGATTGGTGTGATGTCGGGTGTCGAATCTGTTGTCACTTTTGATAAAAGATTCGCATCAACATTTTCGGTGCCTTTTTCATCATCGATTTCTTCCTGATTGGTTATGGCATGAGGAAATGGAAGTGCTGGCAAGGAATCAGTCTTTTCCTTGCAATATTCAGATTCAACCCCTTCTTTACCCTTAGAGATTGACTCATCATCTTTCTCACAAGGTTTAAGAGTGGGTTTTTTAATAACCTTACCACTACGGAGTGATGACTGATTTGACTTGATCCATATGTTGACTTCCAGAACTACTTGCATTTGCATTGTATTGCCCCTTGGGATTTTGCTGTGGTTGAGATGGAAACTTACCTTTCTCTTGAAAATTGAGAGTAGATGTGAATTTTCCAAGAGTATCTTTAACATCTGTTATGCTTTGAGCAAGTTGAGTGTTGATTGTCTCTTGCTTTTCAATGAATGCATACAAAGTTTCCTCAAAATTTCTTGTAGGAGGTGGAGCATAAGGAGGTGCATATCCATGATAATTTTGGAAATTATGGTGGTGTTTGAAACTGTGGTTGTGAAGTTTGTGCATTGTCACTCTTCCAACTGAAATTTTGGTGATTTCTCCAACTAGGATTGTATGTTTGCAAATATGGGTTATGATTGAGCCTTTCGAAATTGTTTAAAGCATGAGCTTGTTCATGGAGACATTCCTTAAAAGAAGGCAAGGTTGGACAGTTATTAGTTGAGTATTCATTTGTTTCACATATTTGACACACAATGTTTTCAACAGATTTTAATTGACAACTCTTTTTCAATTCTAATGCCTCGACTTTTCTAGCTAAAGATGCAAACTTGGCTTGAAGGTCGTGATCTTCCCTAAGGTTGTATATGCCTCCATTAGATGTATGAGGTTGAGTTTTACTCAGTACCTCATAGGTACCCACGGTGTCCCAATTTTGAGCATTTTCAGCTAACAAGTCTAAGTACTTCATTGCTTCATCAGGGTCTTTATCTTCAAAAGTTCCATTGCACATCAATTCAATCATTTGCCTATCTCTAGGTGTTAACCCTTCATAAAAATGTGAAACCAATCTCCATGTTTCAAAACCATGATGAGGGCAAGTATTAAACAAGTCTCGATACCTATCCCAACATTGGTAAAATGTTTCTCCTGGTTTTTGAGTGAAAGTGGTGATTTGTCTTTTGAAAGAATTTGTTCTATGAGATGAAAAAAACTTCTTTAAAAACTGTTGTTGCATTTCATCCCAAGCACGAATGGATCCTAGTCTTAAATTTTGTAGCCATGTTTTAGCTTTATCTTTTAATGAAAAAGAAAAAAGTTTTAATCTGATAGTGTTCATGCTACAATTTAAATTATTATATGTGTTGCAGAGCTCCTCAAATTCCCTTAAATGCAAGTATGGATTTTCCAATTCTAAGCCATGAAAAGAAGGTAAAAGTTGAATAATACCTGGTTTAAAATTAAAATGAGTTGCATCGGGAGGAAAAACTATACATAATGGTGCACTTGTTCTTGTGGGATTCATGTGGTCTCTAAGTGTTTTAGCACGGTTATTCTCATTATTCTCATTATGAAGTGATTGATTATCTTTTTCGACCATATTTTCTGAAAATGATGAGGATACCCTACACAGTCTACCACTTGATATACGTGACCACACTCTCATGCACGTGTAGGAATAGAATAAAAGAAAGAAGAAAATAAAAGAAGGAGGAAGAAAACAAAATAAAAGGAAACATAATAAAAGAAACAAAGTTATATACAAGAAAAGTGAAAAGAGAAAATAAAATAAATACTATAATTTGTACAAGAACTTACCTCCCCGGCAACGGCGCCAAAAACTTGACATGATGAAAAGATTAATGTCTTCTCCCAAGTGCAGGAGTGTCGAAGTAATAAATAACCCGGTAAAACCAAGGTCGAACCATAGGGAGGTTAATTGTACAAATTATAAATGACAATAGTACAACAACAATAATAATAATAACAACAACAATAATAATAGTAATAACAATAATAACAACAATGACAATAACAATAATAATAATAATAATAATAATAATAATAATAATACTAATAGTAATAGTAATAATAAATATAATAATAATAATAATAATAATAATAATAATAATAATAATAATAAAGAAAAAGAAGAAGAAGATGATGATGAGAACTTGGAGATGGAAAATTAATGTAAGGATTAAACAATAATAATAACAAATGTCAAGGTTAGAGGTTTCACTAATGGTAGTTCAAACAAGTATAGTATATACTCTTATCATTCAATTGGAAACCACACACAAAGAAGGTTCCAATCAGATTATAGATTGTTAACATGATTACATTAGTCATCTTATTCGATTAATGTTAGTACTTGTAAATCTCGTCAAACATTCATGATTATAACTTATGTTAACAATAAATCAAGTTCCTTTCATAGCTCAGGTGTCGGTTATACCATACAGTATGAACTATGAAAGTGCCAAGCATTTGTTGTACCAAGTGTTATATAACATAAATCAAGATTAGTCATTTAACAAGCAAAGTATTAAAGAGTGAACAAGATAACAAATACAAAACATGTTAGTATCAAACATTAAAGTCCATATTAAGTTTACACTATACTTATTCTTACACCATTAGTGTAACCTTTTCACCTTGACATAATAAACTTAGCTAGACATAATGAAAGAAAGAAAAATAAATAAACAAAATAAGAACATAAATAAGATAAGAGTTAACTAAGTAAAGGAAAGGAAATGAAAGGCATAAAATTGGTATTAATTAAAGCAAAGCATAAACATTACAAAAAATACAAAGAGAGAAAGCAAAAGCATGATCTTGATCTGAAAACCAAGATGCCTAAATGCATGGCAAATACCTCCTTTTATAGGCCAAGATTGGGAACTATTGATTTGATGACTAATTGATGAGTGGGTAGCCAACTCTTGACTTGGTGACAATTCTTATCTTCTCTTGTCTGCCCAAAACGTCATTGATAACGTCAAAATTGGAGCCACTCAAAAACATGAAAGTTATAGGAAATTGTCTCAACTTTCTTGTGTAAAACATTAAGCTCATTTGGACTTCTAAAACTCCAAATATGGCTAAAATACTGAACAGTGCTCGGGCTGGAGGACAGCTTCGGGCTTCTTTGTTGTTGCTATAATTTGGACTTGATAATGGCCTTTTTAGATCTTGGGCTCCATATGAAAGTTGTAGGCCTATGTCTTACCTTTCCATCCATATGAAGTAGACCTAAATCTGAGATCTATAGCTCCAGATATGACCCAATTACCGAACAGTGTTCCGGTTTGGATTGCACCGACATCTCTTTTCTAATTTTGGTCATCTCTTTGCCCTTGCAATTTAAGTTCTTAAAGTCATCAATCAATCCTTTCATTTATGTGATATGCCTGCATTTAAAATGAACATTTACCATAAATTAAAGGTATCTTATATTATTAGATATATTATTATAAAACATGCTTTAGTTAAGGAGTTATTGATACTTGAAGTGCAAAATGATGATATAAAACCATGATAAAAATGCACTTTTAAGTACTAATCATAAGGCATGTTTGGTTGACACGATAAAAAAATTGATGTCTTTTTCCAGGTGTAGGAGTATTGAAGTAATAAATAACCCGACAAGATCAGGGTCGAACTATAGAGAGGTTAATTGTATAAATTTTAAACAACAACAGTAGTAGTAGTAGTAGTAGTAGTAGTAGTAGTAGTAGTAGTAGTAGTAGTAGTAGTAGTAGTAGTAGTAGTAGTAGTAGTAGTA
>NW_011500771.1:0-1628 GCF_000495115.2 Populus euphratica | reverse complement strand
AAATTAAATGTATCTTATATTATTAGATATATTATTATAAAACATGTTTTAGTTAAGGAGTTATTGATACTTCAAGGGCAAAATGATGATATAAAACCATGATAAAAATGCACTTTTAAGTACTAATCAATAGCACAAGTGTTGGTTATACCATATGGTTGGGTTATGAAAGTACCAAGTATTTATTATGAAAGTACCAAGTATTTATTATACCAAGTGTTATACAACACAAATCTAGACTAACCATTTAACAAGCAAAGTATTAAAAGTGAACAAGATAACAAATACAAAACATGTTAGCATCAAACATTAAAGTCCATATTAAGTTTACACTATACTTATTTTTACACCATTAGTGTAACCTTTTCATCTTAACATAATAAACTTAACTAAACATAATAAAAGAGAGAAAGATAAATAAACAAGATAAGAACATAAATAAAATAAAAGTTAACTAAGTAAAGAAAATGAAATGAGAAGCATAAATAAGAGATTAATATAAGTAAAACTTAAGCATTACAATTAAGAGAGGACAAAAAAATGATCTTGATCTGAAAACTAATATGTCTAAATGCATGGAAAATGCCTTTTTTATATGCAAAATTGGAAACTATTGATTTGATGACTAATTATTGAATGGGTGGCCACATCTTAACTTGGTGACAATTCTTATCTTTTTGTCTGCCAAATACATCATTTTTAATGTTTGAATTCGAACAAACTTAAATCATGAAAGTTCTAGGAAATTGTCTCAGCTTTTCAATAAAAAAAATTGAGGTCATTTGAATTTTTAGAACTTAAGATATGGGCTAAACATTGAACATTGTTTGGGCTGTAGGACAAATTCAGACATCTTTGTTATTGCTAAGATTTGGACTTCCAAATAGCAAAATTGAATCTTGCCTTCCCACAAATGTTTTAAGCATATGTCTTAGCTTTTCATTGATATAGAGTGGACCTAAATCCAAGATCTATAGCTCAAGATATAACCTAATGACCGAACAGTGTTCCAGTTTGGGTTGAACCAGCATCTATTTTCTAAGTTTGACCCTTTCTTTATCTTTTCAATTTCAGTACTTAAACTCAGTTTGGAGTTATGAATACTTGACAACATTTACAAGTATTAGCATTATTTGAATAAGATAACTAATGTAATTATATTAACCATTTATAATCCGATTGGAGCATTCTTTGTGTGTTGTTTTCTAGTTAAGTAATAAAAGGAGTTTATACTACAATTTTTTTAAATACCATTAGTGGATCCTTTATAATAACTCCTTAATTAAAGCATGTTTTATAACAACATATCTAATAATATAAGATACCTTTAATTTATAGTAAATATTCATCTTAAATGCAAGCCTATCATATAAATGAAAGGATTGATTGATGAGTTTAAGTACTAAAATTGAAAGGACAAAGAGAGAGCCAAACTTAGAAAAGAGATGTTGATATAGTCCAAACTGAAACACTGTTCGGTAATTAGGTCATATCTGGAGCTGTAGATCTTGGATTTAAGTCTGTTTTATATGGATAGAAAGATAAGACAAAGGCCTACAACTTTCATGGGATTCCAAGATTTAAAATAGCCATTTTCAAATCCAAATTGTAGCAACAACAAAGAAGTC